>NW_025750083.1:0-20945 GCF_021184085.1 Oncorhynchus gorbuscha | reverse complement strand
TATGTGACAGCTATGTGTGTGTACCTATGACAGCTATGTGTGTGTGCTCATCAGGCTTTGGACACCTATGTTTGTGTGTGTGTTCATGAGGCTATGGACAGCTGTGTGTGTGTGTTCATGAGGCTTTGGACAGCTATGTGTGTTTGTGTGTGTGTGTGTTCAGAAGGCTTTGGACAGCTATGATGTGTGTGTGTGTGTGTGTGTGTGTTCATCAGGCTTTGGACAGCTGTGTGTGTGTGTTCATCAGGCTTTGGACAGCTGTGTGTGTGTGTTCATGAGGCTATGGACAGCTGTGTGTGTGTGTGTGTGTGTGTGTTCATCAGGCTTTGGACAGCTGTGTGTGTGTGTTCATCAGGCTTTGGACAGCTGTGTGTGTGTGCGTGTTCATCAGGCTTTGGACAGCTATGTGTGTGTGTGTTTGTGTGTGTGTGTGTGTGTGTATTCATCAGGCTTTGGACAGCAATGTGTGTGTGTGTGTGTGTGTGTGTGTGTGTGTGTGTGTGTGTGTGTGTGTGTGTTCATCAGGCTTTGGACAGCTATGTGTTATGCTGGTGAATGAGGACCCAAAAGCGACTTAACAGAAACAGAGTCTTTATTCCAGTCTATAACAAAACGATAATCCTGGATATAATCTCAGGTAAAGTCAAACAGGAAAACTGAAATCCTCTAGGCAGTAGAGGGGAACAACTGGATACGCGACCACAGACTGCAGGTCGCTTCGGGAAGGCGCAGGCCGTAGCCGATATAGATACCTGCTCACACGCAGCATCTGAAGAAGGCAGAAACACGACAGGGCGGAACAAGGACACAGAACAGCAAACATCAAACAAGGATCCGACAAGGACAGACGCAGAAACAGAGGGAGAAATAGGGACTCTAATCAGAGGGCAAAATAGGGAACAGGTGTGAAAGAGTAAATGAGGTAGTTAGGAGAATGAGGAACAGCTGGGAGCAGGAACGGAACGATAGAGAGAGAGAGAGAGAGAGAGAGAGGGAGGGAGAGAGAGAGGGATAGAAAGAGGGAAAGAACCTAATAAGACCAGCAGGGGGAAACGAATAGAAGAGGAAGCACCAAGGACAAGACATGACAATATGACAAAACATGACAGTACCCCCCCACTCACCGAGCGCTCCTGGCGCACTCGAGGAGGAACTCCTGGCGGCAACGGAGGAAATCATTGATCAACAAACGGTCCAGCACGTCCCGAGAAAGAACCCAACTCCTCTCCTCAGGACCGTAACGGGAGACGATGAAGAGGGAATCTAGGGCTATTACTCTTATAAAAATGAGACACGGGTAGAGAACTGTAAGCGTTAGAGCAATCAGGACCAAACAGGCCAGGAGAGTAACAACTAGGGACAGACTGAGACACAGCAAGGCTAAGACCAGGAACAGGAGAGAGGCGGTGGCTGTGGACAGACTGAGACACAGCAAGTGCAGGAGCAGGACCAGGAGAGATGCGGTGGCAGGGGACAGACTGAGACACAGCAAGGGCAGGAGAGATGCGGTGGCTGGGGACAGACTGGAGACCCAGCAAGCACCAGGAGCAGAAGCAGAAAAAGTTACCGGACTTATTCTGCGTGCAGTCCGAACAAGCAGCCACGAAACGGCGCGTGTCACGCTCCTGAGTAGGCCACCAAAACCGCTGGCGAATAGAAGCAAGCGTACCCCGAACGCCGGGTGGCCAGCTAACTTGGCAGAGTGAGCCCACTGAAGAACAGCCAGACGAGTAGAGACAGGAACGAAAAGAAGGTTACTAGGACAGCCGCGCGCGACGGAGTGTGAGTGAGTGCTTGCTTGACCTGTCTCTCAATTCCCAGACATTCAACCTGACAACACGCCTCAGGGAGAATCCCTCGACTCGGTAGACACCACAGAAGAGCTGAAGAGACGGGATAAAGCATGAGGCTTGGTGTTCTGAGTACCCGGGCGATAAGAAATCACGAACTCGAAACGAAAATAAAAACAACGCCAACGAGCTTGACGCGCATTGAGTCGTTTGGCAGAACGGGATGTACTCAAGGGTCTTTTGGTCAGTCCAAACGACAAAAGGAACGGGTCGCCCTCCAACCACTGCCGCCATTCGCCTAGGGCTAAACGGATGGCGAGCAGTTCGCGGTTAGCCACATCATAGTTACGTTCCGACGGCGACAGGCGATGAGAAAATACGCGCAAGGGTGGACCCCATCGCCAGTATGGGAGCGCTGGGACAGAATGGCTCCCACGCCCACCCCTGACGCGTCTACCTCGACAATGAACTGTTTAGTGACGTCAGGTGCAACAAGGATAGGAGCGGATGCAAAACGCTTCTTGAGGAGATCAGTACAACAATCATACGACCGGTGAGGAGGAAGGGTGTTGGTCAGGACCGACTGGAAGACCGTAAAGCAGATCATGATATTCCTCCGGCACTCCTGTCAAATCACCAGGTTCCTCCTGTGAAGAGGGAGCAGAAGAAACAGGAGGAATAGCAGACATTAAACATTTCACATGACAAGAAACGTTCCAGGAAAGGATAGAATTACTAGACCAATCAAAAAGAAGGATTATGACACACTAGCCAGGATGACCCAAAACAACAGGTGTAAAAGGTGAACAAAAATCAAAAAGAAATGGTCTCACTATGGTTACTCAGGATACTGTGAGGGTTAAAGGTAGTGTTTCACATAATATACTGGGGAGAGGACTACCATCCAAGGCGAACATGACCGTGGCTCCCTAACTGTCTGAGAGGAATGTCATGTTCCCGAGCCCAGGCTTCGTCCATAAAACAGCCCTCCGCCCCCCAGAGTCTATTAATGCACTGCAGGAAGCTGATCCGGTCCAGCGATGGACCGGCAAGGTAGTACAGGTACTTGACGGAGAGGACAGAGTAGTAGCGCTTATCAGTCGCCCTCCGCTTACTGATGAGCTCTGGCCTTTAACTGGACATGAAATGACAAAATGACCAGCGGAACCGCAATAGAGACAGAGGCGGTTGGTGATTCTCCGTTCCTCTCCTTAGTCGAGATGCGAATGCCCCCCAGCTGCATGGGCTCAACACCTGAGTCAGTGGGGAAAGATGGTAGTGTCGGGGAGAGGGAGGACACAGGTTAACGCGAGCTCTCTTCCAGAGCTCGGTGACAAGATCTACCCGTCTGCTCAATGCGAATAGCGAGTTCAATCAAAGAATCCACGCTGGATGGAACCTCCCGGGAGAGAATCATCCCATAACTGTGGCGTGAGTCCCTCCAGAAAACGAGCGAGCAACGCCTGCCTGCTCCAGTTACTGGAGGCAGCAAGAGTGCGAAACTCTATAGAGTAATCCGTTATGGATCGATTACCTTGACATAGGGAAGACAGGGACCAGGAAGCTTCTTTCCCAAAACAGAACGATCAAAACCCATATCATCTCCTCTTTAAAGTTCAGATAATCGTTAGTGCACTCAACGCTTGCCTCCCAGATAGCTGTGTACTCTTCCCGAGCCCCGACCAGTAAGGTGTAGCGTAGGCAGTCAGGCTCTCCCCTGGAGTACGTGTGGGGCTGGAGAGAGAACACTATATCACACTGGGTAAGGAACGAGCGACATTCAGTAGGCTCCCCAGAGTAGCACGGTGGGTTATTAATTCTAGGCTCCGGAGACCCGGAAGCCCAGGAGGTAACCGGTGGATCGAGGCGGAGATTGTGAATCTCCTCCGAGAGGCCGGAGACTTGGGCGGCCAGGGTCTCAACGGCATGTCGAGCAGCAGACAATTCCTGTTCGTGTCTGCCTAGCATCGCTCCCTGGAACTCGACAGCAGAGTAGAGAGAATCCGTAGTCGCTGGGTCCATTCTTGGTCGGATCCTTCTGTTATGCTGGTGAATGAGGACCCAAAAGCGACTTAACAGAAACAGAGTCTTTATTCCAGTCTATAACAAAAACGATAATCCTGGATATAATCTCAGGTAAAGTCAAACAGGAAAACTGAAATCCTCTAGGCAGTAGAGGGGAACAACTGGATACGCGACCACAGACTGCAGGTCGCTTCGGGAAGGCGCAGGCCGTAGCCGATATAGATACCTGCTCACACGCAGCATCTGAAGAAGGCAGAAACACGACAGGGCGGAACAAGGACACAGAACAGCAAACATCAAACAAGGATCCGACAAGGACAGACGCAGAAACAGAGGGAGAAATAGGGACTCTAATCAGAGGGCAAAATAGGGAACAGGTGTGAAAGAGTAAATGAGGTAGTTAGGAGAATGAGGAACAGCTGGGAGCAGGAACGGAACGATAGAGAGAGAGAGAGAGAGAGGGAAAGAACCTAATAAGACCAGCAGGGGGAAACGAATAGAAGAGGAAGCACAAGGACAAGACATGACAATATATGACAAAACATGACACTATGTGTGTGTGTGGGTGTGTTTTCAGAAGGCTTTGGACAGCTATGTGTGTGTGCTCATCAGGCTTTGGACAGCTATGTTTGTGTGTGTGTTCATGAGGCTATGGACAGCTGTGTGTGTGTGTGCGTGTTCATCAGGCTTTGGACAGCTATGTGTGTTTGTGTGTGTGTGTTCATCAGGCTTTGGACAGCTATATGTGTGTGTGCGTATTCATCAGGCTTTGGACAGCTATGTGTGTGTGTGTTTATGGGTGTGTGTTCAGAAGGCTTTGGACAGCTATGTGTGTGTGTGCTCATCAGGCTTTGGACACCTATGTTTGTGTGTGTGTTCATGAGGCTATGGACAGCTGTGTGTGTGTGTGTGTGTGTGTGCGTGCGTGCATGTGTGACATGAGGGATAACATAATCGTTATTTCTGTCTGGTAATAAGTAGTCAATAACACATTGATTACCCATTTACAACCTGTTTTCACACACAAATGGCGTGGGAGAAGATATTGAGATGTGAAAATGTATTATGTCCCATCTTGCACCTCTACACTGTGACAGAACACAGCTCTGTGGGTAATGGCTAATGCAATTTTCCCGTGGAGGAAATGTTCATGTAATGAGGCTGAGGTGGTTTTCTGCATAAGATTTCCATGTGGAAAAAGTATGATATTGAACTTACTTTCTGAATTATGCCGCAGTACGTGGAGACGGAGAGGAAATTAGAAGGCGGAATGGAGCGTGTGGGCAGGAGGTAGGTTAAGGCAACAAAGCCAAGGGGGGAGGTTTGATTAAAAATAAAGGAGGATGGAAAAAGAGCAGTGAGAGAAGAGCTAAAACAACAAAACTTCTATCAAAACACTTAGCGAACAACAGGAAATGATGAAGTGAGAGTGAATTGAAGGTCAGATTCGCCAGGCAATCTGGAGTCCAGGGAGACAAGAGTATGGATTCAAATGATTGACCTTTCATAGAGAGATGACACATTTCTAGCTACTATAGAGGGAAGAAGAAATGGTTTGGGAATATCAATTGTTGTGATGAGTAGCTTGAAATACAGGCAAGTATGGAAGGTCAGAAAGGGGTGAAGTATGTTTTGGTAGATGGGAGGGAGGGAGGGATTGCTTTGGGAGGGAGGGAGGGAAGGATTGGTTTGGGAGGGAGGGAGGGATTAGTTTGGGAGGGAGGGATTGGTTTGGGAGGGAAGGGAGGATTGGTTTGGGAGGGAGGGGAGGATTGGTTTGGGAGGGAGGGGAGGATTGGTTTGGGAGGGAGGGGAGGATTGGTTTGGGAGGGAGGGAAGGATTGGTTTGGGAGGGAGGGAAGCATTGGTTTGGGAGGGAGGGAGGGATTGGTTTGGGAGGGAGGGAGGGAGGGAAGGAAGGATTGGTTTGGGAGGGAGGGAGGGATTGGTTTGGGAAGGAGGGAGGAAAGGATTGGTTTGGGAGGGAGGGAGGGAGGGATGGAAGGATTGGTTTGGGAGGGAGGGAGGGAAGGATTGGTTTGGGAGGGAGGGAGGAAAGGATTGGTTTGGGAGGGAGGGAGGGAGGGAGGGAAGGATTGGTTTGGGAGGGAAGGAAGGATTGGTTTGGGAGGGAGGGAAGGATTGGTTTGGGAGGGAGGGAAGGATTGGTTTGGGAGGGAGGGAAGGATTGGTTTTGGGAGGGAGGATTGGTTTGGGAGGAGGGAAGGATTGGTTTGGGAGGAGGGAAGGATTGGTTTGGGAGGAGGGGAAGGATTGGTTGGGAGGGAGGGAGGGAAAGGATTGGTTTGGGACGGGGGGGATTGGTTTTGGAGGGGGAGCGAGGGAAGGATTGGTTTGGGAGGGAGGGAGGGATTAGTTTGGGAAGGAGGGAGGAGGGATTGGTTTGGGAGGGAGGGAGGGATTGGTTTGGGGAGGGGAGGGAAGGATTGGTTTTGGGAGGGAGGGGAGGATTGGTTTGGAAAGGAGGGAGGGATTGGTTTGGGAGGGAGGGAGGGATTGGTTTTGGGGAGGGAGGGAAGGATTGGTTTGGGAGGGAGGGAAGGATTGGTTTGGGAGGGAGGGAGGAAAGGATTGGTTTGGGAGGGAGGGAGGGAAGGATTGGTTTGGGAGGGAGGGAAGGATTGGTTTGGGAGGGAGGGAGGAAAGGATTGGTTTGGGACGGGGGGATTGGTTTGGGAGGGAGGGAGGGAGGGAAGGATTGGTTTTGGGAGGGAGGGGATTAGTTTGGGAAGGAGGGAGGGAGGGATTGGTTTGGGAGGGAGGGAGGAAGGATTGGTTTGGGAGGGAGGAAGGATTGGTTTGGGAGGGAGGGAGGGAGGGGGATTAGTTTGGGAAGGAGGAGGGAGAGGATTGGTTTGGGAGGGAGGGAGGGAAGGATTGGTTTGGGAGGGAGGAAGGATTGGTTTGGGAGGGAGGGGAGGATTGGTTTGGAAGGGAGGGAGGGATTGGTTTGGGAGGGAGGGAGGGGGAGGGATTGGTTTGGGAGGAGGAGGGAAAGGTTGGTTTGGGAGGGAGGGAGGAAAGGATTGGTTTGGGAGGGAGGGAGGAAAGGATTGGTTTTGGGAGGGGAGGGAAGGATTGGTTTGGGAGGGAGGAGGAAAGGATTGTTTTGGGACGGGGGGATTGGTTTGGGAGGGAGGGAGGGAGGGAAGGATTGGTTTGGGAGGGAGGGATTAGTTTGGGAAGGAGGGAGGGAGGGAGGGATTGGTTTGGGAGGGAGGGAGGGAAGGATTGGTTTGGGAGGAGGGAAGGATTGGTTTGGGAGGAGGGGAGGATTGGTTTTTGGAAGGAGGGAGGGATTGGTTTGGGAGGGAGGGAGGGGAATGGTTTGGGAGGGAGGGGGAAGGATTGGTTTGGGAGGGGAGGGAGGGAAGGATTGGTTTGGGAGGAGGGAGGGAGGGAAGGGAGTTGGTTTGGGAGGGAGGGGGATTGGTTTGGGAGGGAGGGAGGTAAGATTGGTTTGGGAGGGAGGTATTGGTTTGGGAGGGAGGGAGGAATTGGTTTGGGAGGGAGGAATTGATTGATTTTTTGTTGAAGAACCGGCAGCAATTTTGGCCTCAATTGTTCCTTAACTAGCACCATTCATATCAAACTACACTCATCTCCAACACACACAAACAAAACATACTCACAGACACAAACACTCACATTTTGTGACACAGACACACAGAAATGACTGCTCACATACACCCACAGTTGTACACAAACTACTCCAGGCCTTAGTTTATTCCCCCAACTCCAGTAACAACATAACGTTGTGTTTCTTTTCATTCAAATCAATCACAGGTGACCTTCTGTTGCTGCTAAGGAGAGCTCAGAAGCCTGATTAGGCTTGGCTATGCTTGTTAGTGCTCCTGTTTTCCTGCCTCCTTGCACACACACACACACACACACACACACACACACACACACACACACACAGCACGCACACGCACACGCACGCGTAAACACACACTCGCTCTCACTGTCACGCCTGACCATAGAGAGCCTTTTTATTCTCTATTTTGGTTAGGTTAGGGTGTGACTAGGGTGGGTAATCTAGGTTGTTCATTTCTATGTTGGCCTGGTATGGTTCCCAATCAGAGGCAGCTGTTTTCATTGTCTCTGATTGGGGATCATATTGGAGGCAGCCATTTCCCCACTGTGTTTTTGTGGGATCTGGTTTATGTGTAGCACTCCATTGTCTTCACGTTTACGTTCATTCTTTATTGTTTTGTGCGTTTCAGTTAATAAACATGTGGAAACCATATCACGCTGCACCTTGGTCCGATGATTCTTACGACGAACGTGACACTCACGCATGCACACACAAACACACACACACACACATACATGAATACATACACACACACACACACACTAGCTCTCACACACAACAACACACAAACACACACTAGCTCTCACACACAGACACACAAACACACACAAAGCACACACACACACAGTTTGTTCCACAGCTGATTTTGTAATGATGTCCTGCTGAATCAGCTGCGTAGAATAATAGAAATGTCAGCTTATTGTGACTACGAGATCCGTCTAACCATCCATGTTATTTTAACATTCACCATATAAGGCAAAACCTAGGGCTACAACTTTTTCTCAACAGATCACATTGACAGGAAAAATCCCAAACATACAGGGATGTATAACTCACTGGTGCTTCTACACCTGCATTGCTTGCTGTTTGGGGTTTTAGGCTGGGTTTCTGTACAACACTTTGAGATATCAGCTGATGTACGAAGGGCTATATAAATACATTTGATTTGGTGGGGATCCATAGGCACACAACCCAGTCTCTCATTAATGATGTACTATATGTAGATATGAGCACAATGTTTTTATGTATTAATAGCACAAACTCATGATGGAGTTCCATGCGCCATGAGTTTGTGCTATTGGTACACTGAGCATGTGTATATACCATGGACTCAGGGTCGGGTATGTTTCCATCCTCCATATGGTTAAATATGGAGGGTATATTGTATGTGTGTTCCTACGTGGTAAAAAATTCCACCTTAAAATTATTAAGCTCACACAACCTAAGTAAGCAAAGAAACAGAGGTTGTGGTTGAAATTATGCCCTATTCCCTATATAGTGCACTACTTTTAACCCCAGCCCTCTGGACTAGGGCAGTGAATAGTGTGCCGTTCGTTTGGGATGCAGCCAAAGAGTCCCACCAGGAAAACTGCTCCTCCATCCCCAAGGCCTAGAGTGAAATCCAATCCTGACCGACTACTAGGTGAATTTATTTCAGCCGACTACTTTATTTCTTCCTATCACTACAGAGCAGTGCACAGGGTAAAAACAGAGAAAGGGAGATATAAATTCAATAAAACTCAGATAAAGATACGGAAGCAATGTGGGACTGAGCAAGGTAGCGATAGAGGAGGTAGAGAGGGAGGAGGAGGAGCAGAGGTGGAGGACAAGAGAGGTGGAGGAAGAGAGAGGTGGAGGAGCAGAGGAGGGATGGAATAGCATTTTACATTTCCATGTCTTATCTCTGGCACCTGACCCCCGCTCAGGGAAGCAAATTTATTAAAATAAATAAATATGCTTTGGCTGGCGGTGTCTCTTTTTTATCTGTCTGGGGGAAAGACAAAGTGCGGATTAATGTGCGTATGAGACAGAGGAAAATGAATGTCGGGAGCAGTCTGAGCGATGGCCCAGGGTCTCTTTCCTATCGACTCCCCTAATGTGATATGAAACACAATAAAGAACATGGGTGACAGACAGGAGCAAGGTAAGTGTGGTGGAACATGAACAACACAGGTAGGGACAGGTGAAAAACAAAGAAAGAGGGAGAGAGAGAGGGAGAGGGAAAGATTGTGTGGGAATGACTGTATGGAGAGGCAGAGGCAAATAGGTGAAGAGGTGAAGAGAAAAGCGGACTAAAATAGAGGGGGAAAACTGTGAAAAGGAGGGAAAGATTAAAGGAGTAGCCTGAACTCTTTTATCTCATGGCAGAGCCACATCTACTCCTGGGGGGCACATGGAACGGGGGAGCTGGAGGGCAGACACCGATGTTGGATGAAGGAGGGAGAGATAAAGGGATGAAAGGAAGGAAAGGAAAATGTGCTGACTTTGAAAATCCGTTTTGTTTGTGTCGTGTTTTACACCTTTTCTCCTCAAGTCTTTCCTGTGTTCTACATGTCTCACACATCCTCTTTTAGAAGTGTGAGTCAAACCCCACCCTCCTTCACTTCCTCTATCATCTCCCCTCCTCTCCTAAGAGTGTGTGTGTTCTACATGTCTCACACATCCTCTTTTAGAAGTGTGAGTCAAACCCCCACCCTCCTTCACTTCCTCTATCATCTCCCCTCCTCTCCTAAGAGTGTGTGTGTTCTTGCATGTGGGTTCCTGTCTCTATTCAAGTGCTCCTGCATTCCTGTGTGAGTGTGTTCCTGCCTCCGATGGTGTGTGTAAGTGATGGCTCGTGCCCCACCCTTGTCCCACACGCCAGCTGTCAGGACAGAGTGTCTGTTGCTCCAGTGGCCCGGGGCAGAGCTTTCATACCCACAATCCCTCACTGGCCAGCGCTCTCTTCCTCTCTCTGACAGACAGAGGGTGCCTTCAAATGGCACCATATTCCCTATATTGTGCACTCATTTTTATCTAGGTCCATACGACTCTGGTCAAAAAGTTATTCACTTTGTAGGGAATAGGGTGCAATTTGGGATGCAGACTGAGGATTGCAGCACTGACCGTCCATGCCACTGAGCACCTGAGCATGATGGTCACAGTGAAGAATGGTTATTATGACCAGCAAGATGATTTAAACTATGGACATATATGGAGATATTTCACTTCCATCAAGTTCTACTTACATTTACTGCCTAACCTTTAACCCTTGATTTTAAGATCAGATACCCTTTGAGAAACAATGTTGATAAGGTGTTACATGTGCTGCTCTCAGTTTTATTTTATTTATGTGTGTGCATGCGAGTGTGGTATTGGTGCCAAAACAATTTCAAAATTCTCAAAGACTATTTTCAAGAGTACTTGAGGCAAACAGTATAATAACATGTTACTATGTACTTCCAGCCCCTCCAGCAAAGCCTTGGGCCTTAAGCACAGCTCCCTGTCTCTCTCTGCAGACTCTTTTTACCCATCAGGTACAAAAATGAATTTAGGCAAAGGTAAGGGCTCTCTCTGGCTCTCTCTCTCTCTCTCAGGTAGAGATAGACTGAGCACCAATCTCACTCCAGACACACCAGGTCTCTGTAGAGACTCACCCAGGTAGAGATAAACTGAGCACCACTCTCCTTCCAAACACACCAGGTCTCTGGAGAGACTCACCCAGGTAGAGATAGAGGACATGGACAAAGAGGAACAAGGAGTGTTTAATGAGTTTGCATTAGACATTCACTCATTAGAATGCCTTAAAAGTATTGTGTTATACCAGAGCAACATACATATTTTATATGTGGTGAAATGCTTATGGCAGTGACCATGCTGCTATACTTGTCGTTTAAACCCAGACTATGAGTGTAATTTCCCATAACTGCAATACTGGACACTGGCAGCCAATGTTACCTCAAATATTTTGGGGCAATGAGCATATGTTCTGTCTTCAGAGCAGAAACAACTTCCAGTGAAGTGAACACTGAGGCTGTACCCTTGCCATTTTAGACAGCAACCAATAGACTGTGTGGCTATTTGAGCATAACATAGGCCTTCCAACAAAACCAATGGAGCAAATCTCATAACATTTTCACGTGGAAAGAGCTTTTGATTTATATGGCCTAAAGTAGCCTATATGTGGTGTTCAATGCAGGCCTTCATTGCATAAGACTTTTAAAAGCGTTTTTTACTTGGTTTGTTACACCATGGACAAATAGGTGACTTTAAATGGCATTGAATTGTGTTGTATGAAGCAAGAAACCACTTTACAAAATAAAATGTATTATTATTAACATATAGAGAATTTACATATTCAAGTCTGTCTCAAAATACAGCACTGCCCCTTTAATAAAGACATAAGCTTTTTACCTGATTGGCTTTTCAAAGACAGCTTGAAACTCAGCAGTAACTCCCCATTGATGACCTATAACATGCAATAAGCCACAAGTGGGTGTGGTATATGGCCAATATACCACGGCTAAGGGGTGTTCTTAGGCACGAGTGCCTGGATATAGTTCTTAGCCGTGGTATATTGGCCACATACCACAAACCTCTGAGGTACCTTATTGCTGTTATAAACTGGTTAACAACATAATTAGAGCAGTAAAAGTACAAATAAATTCATACTCGTGGTATACGGTCTGATATACCACGGCTGTCAGACAATCAGCATTCAGTGCTCAAACCACCCAGTTTATAATTATCTATAACTGGGCTAATACTTATTAGCAAAGAACGGATCTGAACAGATCTGAAAAGGGCATTCACTCCCGGGTGATTGGAAGAACGCTTGTGGGCTAACCCTGCCAATAGAATTCTGCTCCGTTGTGCTCTGACTCTGCCCACAACATAATCACAGACTCAATCTTTCAAAGTTAGATTTGCTTTGGTTTGTTGTATTGACAAGGGCCTGATATCATGTTGATTCCATCACAGGAAAAATGTTGATCTATATAGTGCAAACTGATGGCGCGAACTCAGGGAATTTTAATCTCTTGCTGCGTCTCTGCACAGCATGGCATTTCTTCTGCTCGGGAGTTCCGCAGGATGTGCGTGGACCGCAAGCACACAGTTTAGAAGAAACACATCTGGGCGATGGCAATAAGAACGGGTAGTGATTCTTAGAATCAGAGATGCAAGGGCAGACATGGGCCATTTTGGTTGAAATGCAATTTCATAACCAACTATCTCATTCTTTCTCAATGTTAAGGTATTTTTCTTTCCTTCTTGTTTTCACCTCACCTCCCCCCAAATTCTTATCCATTTCTCAACCTCTTTTCTACTTCTCTCTCTATCTCTTTTACTCTCTGGAGTGCTAATTGATGAAAATGCATTACCATCTTCATTTCACTTTTCAGAAGTCATCAGTGAAAAACAATGATCCTGTCACTCCTTGGTCATTGTATCTTGTGTTTTTGTTATATGTTTGGGTAGGCCAGGGTGTGACATGGGTTTATATGTTGTTATTTCGTATTGGGTTTGTATTAATTGGGAGTGTGTATTAGTAGGGGTGTGTCTAGTTAGGCTTGGCTGCCTGAGGCGATTCCTAATTGGAGTCAGCTGATTCTCGTTGTCTCGGATTGGGAACCGTATTTAGGCAGCCTGAGCGCGCGTTGTTTTTCGTGGGTGATTGTACCTGTCTTAGTGTTTGTCACCAGATAGGCTGTATTAGTTTCATTCGTTTGTTGTTTTCTTCTTCCGTTATTTTATGTACCGTATTAGCTTCATTAAAAGTCATGAGTAACCTACACGCTGCATTTCGGTCTGACTTTCTACAAACAACAGACAAAGATCAATACAGAATCGCCCACCACGATTCACAGACCGAGCAGCGTGTGAACTGGCAGGAGCTAAAGGAGGACGATATGGACGGCAGAAGCAGGGATTATACTGTCATGCAGGTGAAAGAGGACCCAAAAGCGACTTGGCGAAAACAGAGTCTTTAATCCAGTAAAGTAAATACAATCAAAAAACACAACTTTCACTCGAAATGACGAGGACAAACTGGAGACTCGATCTTGAACAGCAGGTGAACAGCAGGTTGCCTCGGGAAGGCATTTGAACCAAACAGACTCAGACACCTGCTCACCACGCAGCATCTGAGGAAAACACGACACGACAGGCGATACACAAACACAGCACGGTGAATTCTAGACAAGGAACCGACAGGGCAGAAACGAATAACAAGGAGAGAAATAGGGACTCTAATCAGGGAAAAGGATCGGGAACAGGTGTGGGAAGGCTAAATGATGATTAGGGGAATAGGAACAGCTGGGAGCAGGAACGGAACGATAGAGAGAAGAGAGCCGAGAGAGTGAAGAGGGAGGGGAGAGAGAGGGATAGAAAGAGGGAAAGAACCTAATAAGACCAGCAGAGGAAACGAATAGAATGGGGAGCACAGGGACAAGACATAAATAAATGACAAAACATGACAGTACCCCCACTCACCGGCGCCTCTGGCGCACTCGAGGAGGAATCCCTGGCGGCAACGGAGGAAATCATCAATGAGTGAACGGTCAGCACGTCCCGAGACGGAACCCAACTCCTCTCCTCCAGGACCGTAACCCTCCCAATCCACTAAGTATTGGTGACCCCGTCCCGAGAACGCATGTCCATGATCTTATGTACCTTGTAAATAGGTGCGCTCTCGACAAGGACGGGGGGGGAGGGAAGACGAACGGGAGTGCGAAGAGGAGCTTGACACAGGAGACATGGAAGACAGGATGGACGCGACGAAGATGTCGCGGAAGAAGCAGTCGCACAGCGGCAGGATTGACGACCTGGGAGACACGGAACGGACCAATGAACCGCGGAGTCAACTTACGAGAAGCTGTCGTAAGAGGAAGGTTGGAAAGCCACACTCTCTGGCCGCAACAATACCTTGGACTCTTAATCCTGCGTTTATGGCGGCTCTCACAGTCTGTGCCCTGTAACGGCAAAGTGCAGACCTCACCCTCCCCAGGTGCGCTCACAACGTTGGACAAACGCACGGCGGAGGAACTGGACTCGGCAAGCTGGGATGAGAACAGAGAGGCTGGTGCCCAGACTACTCTGAAGAGCGGAGATAACCCGGTAGCAGACGAAGGAGCGGGTGAGCGTATTCTGCCCAGGGAGCTGTTCTGCCCAAGACGCAGGGTTTCTGAAAGAAAGGCTCGTAGTATGCGACCAATCGTCTGATTGGCCCTCTCTGCTTGACCGTTGGACAGGGATGAAACCCGGAAGAGACTGACGGACGCACCAATCAAACGACAGAACTCCCTCCAAAACTGTGGCGTGGTGCGGGCCTCTGTCTGAAAGCAGCGTCTAACGGGGAGGCCATGAATTCTGAATACATTCTGGGCTGTGATTTGTGCCGTCTCCTTAGCGGAAGGAAGTTTAGCGAGGGGAATGAAATGTGCCGCCTTAGAGAACCTATCGACAACCGTAAGAATCACAGTCTTCCCCCGCAGACAAGGCAGACCGGTAATGAAGTCTAGGAGCGATGTGAGACCATGGTCGAAAAAAGGAATGGGGAGCGGTCTGGGGCGACCGGCAGGAGGAGGTTACCCGACTTAGTCTGCGCGCAGTCCGAACAAGCAGCCACGAAGCGGCGCGTGTCACGCTCCTGAGTCGACCACCAAAAGCGCTGGCGAATAGACGCAAGAGTGCCTCGAACACCGGGATGACCAGCTAACTTGGCAGAGTGAGCCCACTGAAGAACAGCCAGACGAGTGGAAACAGGGTGAAAAGGAGGTTACTAGGACAAGCGCGGCGGCGCAGTGTGCGTGAGTGCTAGCAACCTGTCTTTCAATTCCCCAGACTGTTAACCCGACAACACGCCCATAAGGAAGAATCCCCTCGGGATCCAGTAGAAAGCCACAGAAGAACTAAACAGACGGGATAAGGCATCAGGCTTGGTGTTTCTTGCTACCCGGACGGTAAGAAATCACAAACTCGAAACGAGCGAAAAACAACGCCCAACGACTTGACGGGCATTAAGTCGTTTGGCAGAACGGATGTACTCAAGGTTCTTATGGTCTGTCCAAGCGACAAAAGGAAGTCGCCCCCTCCACACCACTGTCGCCATTCGCTAGGAGCTAAGCGGATGGCGAGCAGTTCACGGTTACCCACATCATAGTTTGCGCTCAGATGGCGACAGGCGATGAGAAAAATAAGCGCAAGGATGAACCTTATCGTCAGACTGGAAGCGCTGGGATAGAATGGCTCCCATACCTCTGAAGCGTCAACCTCGACAATGAATTGTCTAGTGACGTCAGGAGTAACGAGGATAGGAGCGGACGTAAAACGTTCTTTTAGAAGATCAAAAAGCTCCCTGGGCGGGAAACGGACCACTTAAAACACGTCTTGACGAAGTAAGAGCTGTGAGAGGGCAGCAACTTGACAGTACGAATGAAACGCCGATAGAAATTAGCGAAACCTAAGCGCTGCAACTCGACACGTGACCTTGGAACGGGCCAATCACTGACAGCTTGGACCTTAGCGGAATCCATCTGAATGCCTTCAGCGGAAATAACGGAACCGAGAAAAGTAACGGAGGAGACATGAAAAGAGCACTTCTCAGCCTTTACGTGGAGACAATTCTCTAAAAGGCGCTGTAGAACACGTCGAACGTGCTGAACATGAATCTCGAGTGACGGAGAAAAAATCAGGATATCGTCAAGATAGACAAAAACAAAGATGTTCAGCATGTCTCTCAGAACATCATTAACTAATGCCTGAAAAACAGCTGGCGCATTGGCGAGACCAAACGGCAGAACCCGGTACTCAAAATGCCCTAACGGAGTGTTAAACGCCGTTTTCCACTCGTCCCCCTCTCTGATGCGCACGAGATGGTAAGCGTTACGAAGGTCCAACTTAGTAAAGCACCTGGCTCCCTGCAGAATCTCGAAGGCTGATGACATAAGGGAAGCGGATAACGATTCTTAACCGTTATGTCATTCAGCCCTCGATAATCCACGCAGGGGCGCAGAGTACCGTCCTTCTTCTTAACAAAAAATAACCCCGCCCCGGCCGGAGAGGAAGAAGGCACTATGGTACCGGCGTCAAGAGACACAGACAAATAATCCTCGAGAGCCTTACGTTCGGGAGCCGACAGAGAGTATAGTCTACCCCGAGGAGGAGTGGTCCCCGGAAGGAGATCAATACTACAATCATACGACCGGTGAGGAGGAAGGGAGTTGGCTCGGGACCGACTGAAGACCGTGCGCAGATCATGATATTCCTCCGGCACTCCTGTCAAATCGCCAGGTTCCTCCTGAGAAGTAGGGACAGAAGAAACGGGAGGGATGGCAGACATTAAACACTTCACATGACAAGAAACGTTCCAGGATAGGATAGAATTACTAGACCAATTAATAGAAGGATTATGACATACTAGCCAGGGATGACCCAAAACAACAGGTGTAAACGGTGAACGAAAAATCAAAAAAGAAATAGTCTCACTGTGGTTACCAGATACTGTGAGGGTTAAAGGTAGTGTCTCAAATCTGATACTGGGAAGATGACTACCATCTAAGGCGAACATGGGCGTAGGCTTCTCTAACTCTCTGAAAGGAATGTCATGTTTCCGAACCCATGCTTCGTCCATGAAACAACCCTCAGCCCCAGAGTCTATCAAGGCACTACATGTAGCACCCGAACCGGTCCAGCGTAGATGGACCGACAAAGTAGTACAGGATTTTGATGGAGAGACTTGAGTAGTTGCGCTCACCTGTAGCCCTCCGCTTACAGATGAGCTCTGGCTTTTACTGGACATGAATTAACAAAATGTCCAGCAACTCCGCAATAGAGGCACAGGCGGTTGGTGATCCTCCGTTCCCTCTCCTTGCTCCCAGCTGCATGGGCTCAGTCTCTGAGCCAGAGGAGGGAGATGGTTGCGATGCGGAGCAGGGAAACACCGTTGATGCGAGCTCTCTTCCACGAGCCCGGTGACGAAGATCTACCCGTCGTTCTATGCGGATGGCGAGAGCAATCAAAGAGTCCACATCTGAAGGAACCTCCCGGGAGAGAATCTCATCCTTAACCACTGCGTGGAGTCCCTCCAGAAAACGAGCGAGCAGCGCCGGCTCGTTCCACTCACTAGAGGCAGCAAGAGTGCGAAACTCAATAGAATAATCCGTTATGGACCGTTCACCTTGGCATAAGGAAGCCAGGGCCCTAGAAGCCTCCCTACCAAAAACTGAACGGTCAAAAACCCGAATCATCTCCTCTTTAAAGTTCTGGAACTTGTTAGAGCAATCAGCCCTTGCCTCCCAGATAGCTGTGCCCCATTCTCGAGCCCGGCCAGTAAGGAGTGAAATGACGTAAGCAACCCGAGCTCTCTCTCTAGAGTATGTGTTGGGTTGGAGAGAGAACACAATCTCACACTGCGTGAGAAAGGAGCGGCACTCAGTGGGCTGCCCGGAGTAGCAAGGTGGGTTATTAACCCTAGGTTCTGGAGGCTCGGCAGGCCAGGAAGTAACAGGTGGCACGAGACGTAGACTCTGGAACTGTCCAGAGAGGTCGGAAACCTGAGCGGCCAGGTTCTCCACGGCATGGCGAGCAGCAGACAATTCCTGCTCGTGTCTGCCGAGCATGGCTCCTTGGATCTCGACGGCAGTGTAACGAGCGCCTGAAGTCGCTGGGTCCATTCCTTGGTCGGTTCCTTCTGTCATGCAGGTGAAATAGGACCCAAAAGCGACTTGGCGAAAACAGAGTCTTTAATCCAGTAAAGTAAATACAATCAAAAAACACAACTTTCACTCGAAATGACGAGGACAAACTGGAGACTCGATCTTGAACAGCAGGTGAACAGCAGGTTGCCTCGGGAAGGCATTTGAACCAAACAGACTCAGACACCTGCTCACCACGCAGCATCTGAGGAAAACACGACACGACAGGGCGATACACAAACACAGCACGGTGAATTCTAGACAAGGAACCGACAGGGCAGAAACGAATAACAAGGAGAGAAATAGGGACTCTAATCAGGGAAAAGGATCGGGAACAGGTGTGGGAAGGCTAAATGATGATTAGGGGAATAGGAACAGCTGGGAGCAGGAACGGAACGATAGAGAGAAGAGAGAGCGAGAGAGTGAGAGAGGGAGGGGGAGAGAGAGGGATAGAAAGAGGGAAAGAACCTAATAAGACCAGCAGAGGGAAACGAATAGAATGGGGAGCACAGGGACAAGACATGATAATAAATGACAAAACATGACATATACGACGTGGGAAGAAATCGACAGGTGGGCAGCCGACCCAGAGCGAGTGCAAGAGCCCGCCTGGGATTCCCTACAGCAATGCGAAGAGGGCTATACACGGATGGAATCGAGAAGGAAAGCATTGCTATACAGAGCGAAAACTGAAGGTAACAGGGGAAAGCGCAGAGAGAGAGTGGCTGAGTCAGGAAACAGACCTGAGCCTACTCTCCCTGTTAATTGTGAAGAGCAGTTGCAATGGGAGAGAATGCATCATTTGGAGATTTGGACATGGGAGGAGGAATTAGACGGTCAAGGACCCTGGGAGCAGCCGGGAGAATATCGCCGTCCCAAGGAGGAAATAGAGGCAGCTAAAGCGGAGAGGCGTATGTATGAGGAGGCAGCACGGCGACGCAGTTGGAAACCGGAAAAACAGCCCAACAAAAATTATTGGGGGGGAGCTAGAAGGGAGAATAGTTATGCCAGGTAGGAAACCTGCGCATACTCCCTGTGCTCACCGTTGGGCTAGAGAGACCGGGCAGGCACCGTGTTATGCTATGGAGCGCACGGTGTTTCCAGTGCGGGTGCAGAGCCAGCTGCGACTCATACCAGCCCTTCCTATTGTCCGGGCTAGAGTGGGCATCGAGCCAGGTAAGCTTGGGCAGGCTCGGTGCTCAAGAGCTCCAGTGCGCCTGCACGGTCCGGTCTATCCAGAGCCACCTCTACACACCAGTCCTCCGGTAGCAACTCCCCGCACCAGGCTTCCTGTGCGTGTCCTCGCGCCAGTACCACCAGTTCCAGCACCACGCACCAGGCCTCCAGTGCGCCTCGCCTGTTCAGCGCAGCCAGTGCTTGTCTCCCCTCCTGCGCTGCCGGAGTCTCCCGCTTGTTTAGCGCAACCAGAGCTGTTCTCTTCTCCTGCGCTATCGGAGTCTCCCGCCTGTTCAGCTCAGCCAGAGCCTTTCTCCTCTCCTGCGCTGCCGGAGTCTCCTGTCTGTTCAGCACCACCAGTGCTCCCAGTCTGCCCAGCGCCGCCAGTCAGCCCAGCGTCACCAGTCTGCCAGGATCCGCCAGAAGTGCCAGTCTACCAAGATCTTCTAGATCGGCCAGACAACCTTAATCATCCTGGTCCATCAGCCAGCCAGGATTTACCGGAGCCTACTACCTGCCTGAGCTTCCTCTCAGTACTGAGCTTCCTCTCAGTACTAGGCTCCCTCTCTGTACTGGGCTCCCTTTCAGTACCGAGCTTCCTCTCAATACCGGGCTTCCCCTCAGTACCAGGCTTCCCCTCAGTACCGGGCTTCCCCTCAGTACCGGGCTGCTTCGGTCCCGGGCTTCCCCTCTGTCCCGGGCTGCCCCTCTGTCCCGGGCTGCCCCTCTGTCCCGAGTTGCCCCTCTATCCTGAGTTGCCCCTCTGTCCCGAGCTGCCCCTCTGTCCCGAGCTGCCCCTCTGTCCCGAGCTGCCCCTCTGTCCCGAGCTTCCCCTCTGTCCCGAGCTGCCCCTCAGTTATGTGGGGATCAGGGTGAGGACTATTAGGCCATGGTCGGCGGAGAAGGTGGATTATCCTAGGACGCGAAGGGGAGGAACTAGGACATTCATGGAGTGGGGTCCACGTCCCGAGCCAGAACCGCCACCATGGACAGACGCCCACCCGGACCCTCCCTATGCTCTTGAGGTGCGTCCCGGAGTCCGCACCTTAGGGGGGGGTTCTGTCACGCCTTGGTCATTGTATCTTGTGTTTTTGTTATATGTTTGGGTAGGCCAGGGTGTGACATGGGTTTATATGTTGTTATTTCGTATTGGGTTTGTATTAATTGGGAGTGTGTATTAGTAGGGGTGTGTCTAGTTAGGTTTGGCTGCCTGAGGCGATTCCTAATTGGAGTCAGCTGATTCTCGTTGTCTCGGATTGGGAACCGTATTTAGGCAGCCTGAGTGCGCGTTGTTTTTTTTCGTGTGTGATTGTACCTGTCTTAGTGTTTGTCACCAGATAGGCTGTATTAGTTTCATTCGTTTGTTGTTTTCTTCTTCCGTTATTTCATGTACCGTATTAGCTTCATTAAAAGTCATGTAACCTACACGCTGCATTTCGGTCTGACTTTCTACAAACAACAGACGAAGATCATTACAGATCCTCTACCTCATCATCCTACACAGGGTGGCAACAAAGCACACAGGAAGTAATACGCTTTCTAACACAATTGCTTCAGTGGCCTAGTTAATTGTTCTCTCTCTGTTGGGTAATAAACAAGCAGCAAATTTAACTGAAAAAAAACAGACTATCCTGCCAATCCTTGACTTCGGCGATGTCATTT
>NW_025750082.1:0-20947 GCF_021184085.1 Oncorhynchus gorbuscha | reverse complement strand
TCCAACAGAACCAGAATGCACCAGAGACCCAACAGAACCAGAATGAACCAGATATCCAACAGAACCAGAATGAACCAGAGACCCAACAGAACCAGAATGAACCAACAGAGACCAGATATCAACAGAACCAGAATGAACCACAGAGACCCAACAGAACCAGAATGAACCACAGAGACCCAACAGAACCAGAATGAACCAGAGACCCAACAGAACCAGAATGAACCAGAGACCCAACAGAACCAGAGTGAACCACAGCGACCCAACAGAACCAGAATGATCCAGAGACCCAACACTACTGGAATGAACCACAGAGACCCAAAATAACCAGAATGAACCACAGTGACCCAACAGAACCAGAATGAACCACAGAGACCTAACAGTACTGGAATGAACCAGAGACCCAACAGAACCAGAATGAACCAGAGAGAGACACAGAGACCCAACGGAACCAGAATGAACCAGATATCCAACAGAACCAGAGTGAACCACAGCGACCCAACAGAACCAGAATGATCCAGAGACCCAACACTACTGGAATGAACCACAGAGACCCAAAATAACCAGAATGAACCACAGTGACCCAACAGAACCAGAATGAACCAGAGACCCAACAGAACCAGAATGAACCAGAGACCCAACAGAACCAGAATGAACCAGAGACCCAACAGAACCAGAATGAACCACAGAGACCCAACAGAACCAGAATGAACCACAGAGACCCAACAGAACCAGAATGAACCAGAGACCCAACAGAACCAGAATGAACCACAGAGATCCATAGCCACTGACGTGAATGAATCCATAGCCTCAGGAAGTAGGGGCCCTGAGGATGATGCAGTACCCCCTGAAGAGCGGAATAAAAGTGAAGAAATAGTCATCTCAATGTATTTCTGCAAAAAAAACATTTCACTAAAGCAGGGCAATGGGTCTTTAATAGTCCTGTACTAGGGGACCGATATAGAGCTGTCTTTAATAGTCACGTACTAGGGGACTGATATAGAGCCGTCTTTAATAGTCCTGTACCAGGGGACTGATATAGAGCCGTCTTTAATAGTCCTGTACCAGAGGACTGATATAGAGCTGTCTGCAGTGCAGTAGCACGTGTTCCAGCAGGTGTATCTCACTGGTCATCCCCAAAGCCAACACCCACTTTGGCCACCTTTCCTTCCAGTTCTCTGCTGCCAGTGACTGGAACTAATTGCAAAAATCGCTGCAGTTGCAGACTAATATCTCCCTCACTAACTTTAAGCATCAGCTATCTGAGCAGCTTTCCGATCGCTGCAGCTGTACATAGTCCATCTGTAAATAGCCCAACCAACTACCTCATCCCCATATTGTTTTTATTTACTCTTTTACATTTTACATTGGTGGTATTGTCTCCTGACTCCATTATATTTCGTGGTATTATCACCTGCCAACATCATGTTAGGTGGTATTGTCTCCTGACTACAGTATGCTTGGTGGTATTGTCTCCTGACTACATTAGTCTGACTACAGTATGCTTGGTGGTATTGTCTCCTGACTACAGTATGCTTGGTGGTATTGTCTCCTGACTACAGTATGTTTGGTGGTATTGTCTCCTGACTACAGTATGTTTGGTGGTATTGTCTCCTGACTACAGTATGTTTGGTGGTATTATCACCTGCCAACATCATGTTAGGTGGTATTGTCTCCTGACTACAGTATGCTTGGTGGTATTGTCTCCTGACTACATTAGTCTGACTACAGTATGTTTGGTGGTATTGTCTCCTGACTACAGTATGCTTGGTGGTATTGTCTCCTGACTACAGTATGTTTGGTGGTATTGTCTCCTGACTACAGTATGTTTGGTGGTATTGTCTCCTGACTACAGTATGTTTGGTGGTATTGTCTCCTGACTACAGTATGTTTGGTGGTATTGTCTCCTGACTACATTAGTCTGACTGCATTATGCTTGGTGGTATTGTCTCCTGACTACAGTATGTTTGGTGGTATTGTCTCCTGACTACAGTATGTTAGGTGGTATTGTCTCCTGACAACAGTATGTTTGGTGGTATTGTCTCCTGACTACAGTATGTTTGGTGGTATTGTCTCCTGACTACAGTATGTTTGGTGGTATTGTCTCCTGACTACATTAGTCTGACTGCATTATGCTTGGTGGTATTGTCTCCTGACTACATTAGTCTGACTACATTATGTTTGGTGGTATTGTCTCCTGACTACAGTATGTTAGGTGGTATTGTCTCCTGACAACAGTATGTTTGGTGGTATTGTCTCCTGACTACAGTATGTTTGGTGGTATTGTCTCCTGACTACAGTATGTTTGGTGGTATTGTCTCCTGACTACATTAGTCTGACTGCATTATGCTTGGTGGTATTGTCTCCTGACTACAGTATGTTTGGTGGTATTGTCTCCTGACTACAGTATGTTTGGTGGTATTGTCTCCTGACTACAGTATGCTTGGTGTTATTGTCTCCTGACTACAGTATGTTTGGTGGTATTGTCTCCTGACTACAGTATGTTTGGTGGTATTGTCTCCTGACTACAGTATGCTTGGTGGTATTGTCTCCTGACTACAGTATGCTTGGTCTTATTGTCTCCTGACTACATTAGTCTGACTGCATTATGCTTGGTCGTATTGTCTCCTGACTACAGTATGTTTGGTGGTATTGTCTCCTGACTACAGTATGCTTGGTGGTATTGTCTCCTGACTACATTAGTCTGACTACATTATGTTTGGTGGTATTGTCTCCTGACTACAGTATGTTTGGTGGTATTGTCTCCTGACTACAGTATGTTTGGTGGTATTGTCTCCTGACTACAGTATGTTTGGTGGTATTGTCTCCTGACTACAGTATGTTTGGTGGTATTGTCTCCTGACTACAGTATGTTTGGTGGTATTGTCTCCTGACTACAGTATGTTTGGTGGTATTGTCTCCTGACTACAGTATGTTTGGTGGTATTGTCTCCTGACTACATTATGTTTGGTGGTATTGTCTCCTGACTACAGTATGCTTGGTGGTATTGTCTCCTGACTACAGTATGTTTGGTGGTATTGTCTCCTGACTACAGTATGTTAGGTGGTATTGTCTCCTGACTACAGTATGCTTGGTGGTATTGTCTCCTGACTACATTAGTCTGACTACATTATGCTTGGTGGTATTGTCTCCTGACTACATTATGCTTGGTGGTATTGTTTTGTAAGTTTAACCAGAGTGCTTTCAAATCTATGAGCTCCTACCTGGGGCAGATTGGTCATGGTTTCTCCCCATCTGGGGCAGATTGGTCATGGTAGCTTAATGTATCAACTTGAGATAGAAACCCTAAGAGAGACATTGACTAATTGGAGTGTTAAAACTCTGTTCTCCAACCTGCACTCAAAGCTCTGTAAAATACAATGAATCAGTTGTGTCTGAAAAGCCCGGATCTGTTCCTGCTCCTGGTGGTGGTGAGATGATGTTGAATACGAAGCCGTAAACCATCCGTCCTCTCCAGGCTGTTAAAGACCTGCCATTCTGACCCATTGTTCTCTTATTGCTGTTGTCCCTTTCACACACACTATTCTTTATTTGGAGTATATTATTACCCAGAAGCAGCTCCTCTTCCTGATGACCAAACATCAAAGACAATGGTTCACAAAAGACCTCCCAGCTCCATGATGCGTTTTAATCTGTGGGAGGGTATCATGGTATCCACCATTATGTGGGAGGGTATCATGGTATCCACCATTATGTGGGAGGGTATCATGGTATCCACCATTATGTGGGAGGGTATCATGACTCTTTGGAGAGTTGACAAAGCAGTGAGTGTATCGTGGAGGAGAGACAGAGATGGTGTCAACATGAAGAAGCCTTGTGGGTAGTTGAGAGTTCATCTTTAAAAACCTGATTGGACAGATTTAGCTCTGTCTCTCAGGTCAAGCCCAATAGGTAATAAACGAAAGCAGCAAATTTTGAGAATTTAAATAAAATAGCACGTTTATACACTGAATTGTTCCAATGTCAACTAAAACATTCCTGTCACGTTATGACATGTAGTCGTCCCCTACAGAAACAACTGGACCAACTGAGACCAGCCTCCACTACCACCCTGTATATCAGTATTATATTAGACCTCCACTACCACCCTGTATATCAGTATTATATTAGACCTCCACTACCACCCTGTATATCAGTATTACATTAGACCTCCACCCTGTATATCAGTATTATATTAGACCTCCACCCTGTATATCAGTATTACATTAGACCTCCACCCTGTATATCAGTATTATATTAGACCTCCACCCTGTATATCAGTATTACATTAGACCTCCACTACCACCCTGTATATCAGTATTATATTAGACCTCCACCCTGTATATCAGTATTACATTAGACCTCCACCCTGTATATCAGTATTACATTAGACCTCCACTACCACCCTGTATATCAGTATTATATTAGACCTCCACCCTGTATATCAGTATTACATTAGACCTCCACCCTGTATATCAGTATTACATTAGACCTCCACCCTGTATATCAGTATTACATTAGACCTCCACCCTGTATATCAGTATTATATTAGACCTCCACCCTGTATATCAGTATTACATTAGACCTCCACCCTGTATATCAGTATTACATTAGACCTCCACCCTGTATATCAGTATTATATTAGACCTCCACCCTGTATATCAGTATTACATTAGACCTCCACCCTGTATATCAGTATTATATTAGACCTCCACCCTGTATATCAGTATTATATTAGACCTCCACCCTGTATATCAGTATTATATTAGACCTCCACCCTGTATATCAGTATTACATTAGACCTCCACCCTGTATATCAGTATTACATTAGACCTCCACCCTGTATATCAGTATTACATTAGACCTCCACCCTGTATATCAGTATTACATTAGACCTCCACCCTGTATATCAGTATTATATTAGACCTCCACTACCACCCTGTATATCAATATTATATTAGACCTCCACCCTGTATATCAGTATTATATTAGACCTCCACCCTGTATATCAGTATTACATTAGACCTCCACCCTGTATATCAGTATTACATTAGACCTCCACCCTGTATATCAGTATTACATTAGACCTCCACCCTGTATATCAGTATTACATTAGACCTCCACCCTGTATATCAGTATTACATTAGACCTCCACCCTGTATATCAGTATTATATTAGACCTCCACCCTGTATATCAGTATTATATTAGACCTCCACCCTGTATATCAGTATTACATTAGACCTCCACCCTGTATATCAGTATTACATTAGACCTCCACCCTGTATATCAGTATTATATTAGACCTGCACTACCACCCTGTATATCAGTATTACATTAGACCTCCACCCTGTATATCAGTATTACATTAGACCTCCACCCTGTATATCAGTATTACATTAGACCTCCACCCTGTATATCAGTATTATATTAGACCTCCACCCTGTATATCAGTATTACATTAGACCTCCACCCTGTATATCAGTATTACATTAGACCTCCACCCTGTATATCAGTATTACATTAGACCTCCACCCTGTATATCAGTATTATATTAGACCTCCACCCTGTATATCAGTTATATTAGACCTCCACTACCACCCTGTAGACCTCCACCCTGTATATCAGTATTATATTAGACCTCCACCCTGTATATCAGTATTACATTAGACCTCCACCCTGTATATCAGTATTATATTAGACCTCCACCCTGTATATCAGTATTACATTAGACCTCCACCTCTGTATATCAGTATTACATTAGACCTCCACCCTGTATATCAGTATTACATTAGACCTCCACCCTGTATATCAGTATTACATTAGACCTCCACCCTGTATATCAGTATTACATTAGACCTCCACCCTGTATATCAGTATTACATTAGACCTCCACCCTGTATATCAGTATTACATTAGACCTCCACCCTGTATATCAGTATTACATTAGACCTCCACCCTGTATATCAGTATTACATTAGACCTCCACCCTGTATATCAGTATTACATTAGACCTCCACCCTGTATATCAGTATTACATTAGACCTCCACCCTGTATATCAGTATTACATTAGACCTCCACCCTGTATATCAGTATTACATTAGACCTCCACCCTGTATATCAGTATTACATTAGACCTCCACCCTGTATATCAGTATTACATTAGACCTCCACCCTGTATATCAGTATTACATTAGACCTCCACCCTGTATATCAGTATTACATTAGACCTCCACCCTGTATATCAGTATTACATTAGACCTCCACCCTGTATATCAGTATTACATTAGACCTCCACCCTGTATATCAGTATTACATTAGACCTCCACCCTGTATATCAGTATTACATTAGACCTCCACCCTGTATATCAGTATTACATTAGACCTCCACCCTGTATATCAGTATTACATTAGACCTCCACCCTGTATATCAGTATTACATTAGACCTCCACCCTGTATATCAGTATTACATTAGACCTCCACCCTGTATATCAGTATTACATTAGACCTCCACCCTGTATATCAGTATTACATTAGACCTCCACCCTGTATATCAGTATTACATTAGACCTCCACCCTGTATATCAGTATTACATTAGACCTCCACCCTGTATATCAGTATTACATTAGACCTCCACCCTGTATATCAGTATTACATTAGACCTCCACCCTGTATATCAGTATTACATTAGACCTCCACCCTGTATATCAGTATTACATTAGACCTCCACCCTGTATATCAGTATTACATTAGACCTCCACCCTGTATATCAGTATTACATTAGACCTCCAGTGTATATCAGTATTACATTAGACCTCCACCCTGTATATCAGTATTATATTAGACCTCCACCCTGTATATCAGTATTATATTAGACCTCCACTACCACCCTGTATATCAGTATTATATTAGACCTCCACCCTGTATATCAGTATTATATTAGACCTCCACCCTGTATATCAGTATTATATTAGACCTCCACTACCACCCTGTATATCAGTATTACATTAGACCTCCACCCTGTATATCAGTATTACATTAGACCTCCACCCTGTATATCAGTATTATATTAGACCTCCACTACCACCCTGTATATCAGTATTATATTAGACCTCCACTACCACCCTGTATATCAGTATTATATTAGACCTCCACCCTGTATATCAATATTATATTAGACCTCCACTACCACCCTGTATATCAGTATTATATTAGACCTCCACTACCACCCTGTATATCAGTATTATATTAGACCTCCACTACCACCCTGTATATCAGTATTATATTAGACCTCCACCCTGTATATCAGTATTATATTAGACCTCCACTACCACCCTGTATATCAATATTATATTAGACCTCCACCCTGTATATCAGTATTATATTAGACCTCCACCCTGTATATCAGTATTATATTAGACCTCCACCCTGTATATCAGTATTATATTAGACCTCCACTACCACCCTGTATATCAGTATTATATTAGACCTCCACCCTGTATATCAGTATTATATTAGACCTCCACCCTGTATATCAGTATTATATTAGACCTCCACCCTGTATATCAGTATTATATTAGACCTCCACCCTGTATATCAGTATTATATTAGACCTCCACCCTGTATATCAGTATTATATTAGACCTCCACCCTGTATATCAGTATTATATTAGACCTCCACCCTGTATATCAGTATTATATTAGACCTCCACCCTGTATATCAGTATTATATTAGACCTCCACCCTGTATATCAGTATTATATTAGACCTCCACCCTGTATATCAGTATTATATTAGACCTCCACCCACCCTGTATATCAGTATTATATTAGACCTCCACCCTGTATATCAGTATTATATTAGACCTCCACTACCTGTATATCAGTATTATATTAGACCTCCACCCTGTATATCAGTATTATATTAGACCTCCACCCTGTATATCAGTATTATATTAGACCTCCACCCTGTATATCAGTATTATATTAGACCTCCACCCTATATCAGTATTATATTAGACCTCCACTACCACCCTGTATATCAGTATTATATTAGACCTCCACCCTGTATATCAGTATTATATTAGACCTCCACCCTGTATATCAGTATTATATTAGACCTCCACCCTGTATATCAGTATTATATTAGACCTCCACTACTGTATATCAGTATTACATTAGACCTCCACCCTGTATATCAGTATTATATTAGACCTCCACCCTGTATATCAGTATTATATTAGACCTCCACCACTGTATATCAGTATTATATTAGACCTCCACCCTGTATATCAGTATTATATTAGACCTCCACCCACCCTGTATATCAATATTATATTAGACCTCCACCCTGTATATCAGTTATATTAGACCTCCACCCTGTATATCAGTATTATATTAGACCTCCACCCTGTATATCAGTATTATATTAGACCTCCACTACCACCCTGTATATCAGTATTATATTAGACCTCCACCCTGTATATCAGTATTATATTAGACCTCCACTACCACCCTGTATATCAGTATTATATTAGACCTCCACCCTGTATATCAGTATTATATTAGACCTCCACTACCACCCTGTATATCAGTATTATATTAGACCTCCACCCTGTATATCAGTATTATATTAGACCTCCACCCTGTATATCAGTATTATATTAGACCTCCACTACCCTCCACCCTGTATATCAGTATTATATTAGACCTCCACCCTGTATATCAGTATTATATTAGACCTCCACTACCACCCTGTATATCAGTATTATATTAGACCTCCACCCTGTATATCAGTATTATATTAGACCTCCACCCTGTATATCAGTATTATATTAGACCTCCACCCTGTATATCAGTATTATATTAGACCTCCACTACCACCCTGTATATCAATATTATATTAGACCTCCACCCTGTATATCAATATTATATTAGACCTCCACTACCACCCTGTATATCAGTATTATATTAGACCTCCACCCTGTATATCAGTATTATATTAGACCTCCACTACCACCCTGTATACCCTGTATATCAGTATTATATTAGACCTCCACCCTGTATATCAGTATTATATTAGACCTCCACCCCTGTATATCACCCTTATATTAGACCTCCACCCTGTATATCAGTATTATATTAGACCTCCACCCTGTATATCAGTATTATATTAGACCTCCACTACCACCCTGTATATCAGTATTATATTAGACCTCCACCCTGTATATCAGTATTATATTAGACCTCCACCCTGTATATCAGTATTATATTAGACCTCCACTACCACCCTGTAGACCTCCACCCTGTATATCAGTATTATATTAGACCTCCACCCTGTATATCAGTATTATATTATTACCTCCACCCTGTATATCAGTATTACATTAGACCTCCACCCTGTATATCAGTATTATATTAGACCTCCACCCTGTATATCAGTATTATATTAGACCTCCACCCTGTATATCAGTATTATATTAGACCTCCACCCACCCTGTATATCAGTATTATATTAGACCTCCACTACCACCCTGTATATCAGTATTATATTAGACCTCCACCCTGTATATCAGTATTATATTAGACCTCCACCCTGTATATCAGTATTATATTAGACCTCCACCCTGTATATCAGTATTATATTAGACCTCCACTACCACCCTGTATATCAATATTATATTAGACCTCCACCCTGTATATCAGTATTATATTAGACCTGCACTACCACCCTGTATATCAGTATTATATTAGACCTCCACCCTGTATATCAGTATTATATTAGACCTCCACCCTGTATATCAATATTATATTAGACCTCCACTACCACCCTGTATATCAGTATTATATTAGACCTCCACCCTGTATATCAGTATTATATTAGACCTCCACTACCACCCTAATGATCAGGTGACTCATTCCAAGTTTTTAGATTGATGTTTGCTTTAACTTTTCTGTTAAATTTCCACAGAATATTTCCTACGTTTTTAGTCACTAAATAATAGTTTTCTAATTTCTGTGTCAGCTGGCTGAGGTAAAGGTAATAAATACAGTCGCAGGTGATAAGACAAAATTTCTCTTTTCTCTCTTAGTTCTGGGAGGACATTTACATTCAGACTGTGAGCAGAGCAAAGCAATCCCCTTCCCTTCACTCATGGCATTATACCATGTGTGTTCATTTCCTGTTGATCAGATAGAATGGGTGATGCATTCTTCCAACCTGACACAACGATGCTGATAAAACACTGGCGAACGGAGTTATTTTAGTGACACACAAGTATTGGAGGGAAATGAAGTTGTACGACGGTACCATATTATACACGTCGCAAATAACAGCGTCTGAATAATCACAACCAATGTCTCTATAAATGTCTGTTTTAAATGATTTTCAGAGCGTTTTGTAGGTGTGTTAATACTAACTGCCTTGGTCTGACAGAGGCAGACATCATTAGAGTAATACTCTGTCAGCAGGTCCACCAGCCTTATTACCTGGTAACATCATTAGAGTAATACTCTGTCAGCAGGTCCACCAGCCTTATTACCTGGTAACATCATTAGAGTAATACTCTGTCAGTCTGGTCCACCAGCCTTATTACCTGGTAACATCATTAGAGTAATACTCTGTCAGTCTGGCGGTCCACCAGCCTTATTACCTGGTAACATCATTAGAGTAATACTCTGTCAGTCTGGTCCACCAGCCTTATTACCTGGTAACATCATTAGAGTAATACTCTGTCAGTCTGGCGGTCCACCAGCCTTATTACCTGGTAACATCATCAGTCTGGTCCACCAGCCTTATTAACCGGTCATATCTAGTCTGTCATTCACTACTTTATATCTACAGGACAACTTGGTTTAATGAACCCTGATGAAGGTCTCCATCTCATCCATCATTCACTACTTTGCAATAGATGTAAAGGGCAACAGATGAGGAACAGGGGGGGAACAGCTGTAGAGGGGAACAGCTGAACAGCTGTAGAGGGGAACAGCTGTAGAGGGAACAGCTGTCACAGCTGTGAGGGAACAGATGTAGGGGAACAGCTGTAGAGGGGAACAGCTGTAGAGGGGAACAGCTGTAGAGGGGAACAGCTGTAGAGGGGAACAGCTGTAGAGGGGAACAGCTGTAGAGGGGAACAGCTGTAGAGGGGAACGGAACAGCTGTAGAGGGGAGGGGAACAGGTGTAGAGGGGAGGGAACAGGTGTAGAGGGGAGGGGAACAGGTGTAGAGGGGAGGGGAACAGGTGTAGAGGGGAGGGGAACAGGTGTAGAGGGGAGGGGAACAGGTGTAGAGGGGAGGGGAACAGGTGTAGAGGGGAGGGGAACAGGTGTAGAGGGGAGTAGATGTAGATGTAGAGGGGAACAGATGTAGAGGCATGGACTAGATGCAGACTGTAGATTTGCCCCTGAGTAAATAATGTTGATCAATCAACTTGATGTTGTATTAATGTATTACATTGGAAGGATCAGACAAGGATCAGTCTAATATAATATTGATATACAGGGTGGTAGTGGAGGTCTAATATAATACTGATATACAGGGTGGAGGTCTAATATAATACTGATATACAGGGTGGAGGTCTAATATAATACTGATATACAGGGTGGTAGTGGAGGTCTAATATAATACTGATATACAGGGTGGAGGTCTAATGTAATACTGATATACAGGGTGGAGGTCTAATATAATACTGATATACAGGGTGGAGGTCTAATATAATACTGATATACAGGGTGGAGGTCTAATATAATACTGATATACAGGGTGGTAGTGGAGGTCTAATATAATACTGATATACAGGGTGGTAGTGGAGGTCTAATATAATACTGATATACAGGGTGGTAGTGGAGGTCTAATATAATACTGATATACAGGGTGGAGGTCTAATATAATACTGATATACAGGGTGGTAGTGGAGGTCTAATATAATACTGATATACAGGGTGGAGGTCTAATACAATACTGATATACAGGGTGGTAGTGCAGGTCTAATATAATACTGATATACAGGGTGGAGGTCTAATATAATACTGATATACAGGGTGGAGGTCTAATATAATACTGATATACAGGGTGGTAGTGGAGGTCTAGGACAATGAGAGAACACAACAGATCTTACTGAATCTCTCATTAAACCTCCTGTATAGAATAACACAACAGATCTTACTGAATCTCTCATTAAACCTCCTGTATAGAATAACATCACAGATCTTACTGAATCTCTCATTAAACCTCCTGTATAGAATAACATCACAGATCTTACTGAATCTCTCATTAAACCTCCTGTATAGAATAACACAACAGATCTTACTGAATCTCTCATCAAACCTCCTGTATAGAATAACACAACAGATCTTACTGAATCTCTCATCAAACCTCCTGTATAGAATAACACAACAGATCTTACTGAATCTCTCATTAAACCTCTTGTATAGAATAACACAACAGACTGTGCCCAATTTGTAAGTCGCTCTGGATAAGAGCGTCTGCTAAATGACTTAAATGTTAAATGTCTGTATTCAGACTTGACCCATTTTCCAGTTTTCAAGGAGACACTGTATAGAAACCAAGCATTAGTGTTTGGTTTGTGTGTTGTAGAACCCTGAATATTGATCTTGGGTAGCTTCATTAGCTGGAAGTTGACATGTCAGATTGATGTCTCTTTAAAAGTGGGTCCTGGGCAGGCTACCTGGGGAATGGCTCTGTTGATGCTGCTATGCCTTGGAGATGCGGTTGCCTTTAATGGGATCCGTCAATACAGCTTCCCTTTGATAATGATTGTTTTCAGCGTCCGGGCGAGGAGCAGCATCTGAAGCTCCCTGTGGTTTCCTCCGGATAGGACACAACCCGAGGTCTCCTCGGTCGCTGCTTTACACATTTTGAGGCCGACGAACAATACACACGGGAACTCACGAAGAAAGATACAATTCCATATGGATATTTAACAAATCCTCTCCAATAACATGACAGCGTTAAGCAGATTGCTTAAGAGAGAGAACTCGCTGGATGTCTTGGTTCAGGATTAGCGTGGTGTAATTGAAAGACTGTATTTTCTGGCCCCTCTGAAAGAACATTGATTTTTAATACACTTGATGCCAGAATCTTGTTGTTGCCTTTAACAGTGTCTTTGATTTGTCTGGTTTAAATACACCACCAACGTAGGAAGATGAGGCTTTTCATTAAGACCTTCACCTTGCAGCAGGACAGGAAGCCCACCTTCACCTTGCAGCAGGACAGGAAGCCCACCTTCACCTTGCAGCATGACAGGAGGCCGACCTTCACCTTGCAGCAGGACAGGAAGCCAACCTTCACCTTGCAGCAGGACAGGAGGCCCACCTTCACCTTGCAGCAGGACAGGAAGCCCACCTTCACCTTGCGGCAGGACAGGAAGCCGACCTTCACCTTGCGGCAGGACAGGAGGCCGACCTTCACGGCAGGACAGGAGGCCGACCTTCACCTTGCGGCAGGACAGGAGGCCGACCTTCACCTTGCGGCAGGACAGGAGGCCGACCTTCACCTTGCGGCAGGACAGGAGGCCGACCTTCACCTTGCGGCAGGACAGGAGGCCGACCTTCACCTTGCGGCAGGACAGGAGGCCGACCTTCACCTTGCGGCAGGACAGGAGGCCGACCTTCACCTTGCGGCAGGACAGGAGGCCGACCTTCACCTTGCGGCAGGACAGGAGGCCGACCTTCACCTTGCGGCAGGACAGGAGGCCGACCTTCACCTTGCGGCAGGACAGGAGGCCGACCTTCACCTTGCGGCAGGACAGGAGGCCGACCTTCACCTTGCGGCAGGACAGGAGGCCGACCTTCACCTTGCGGCAGGACAGGAGGCCGACCTTCACCTTGCGGCAGGACAGGAGGCCGACCTTCACCTTGCGGCAGGACAGGAGGCCGACCTTCACCTTGCGGCAGGACAGGAGGCCGACCTTCACCTTGCGGCAGGACAGGAGGCCGACCTTCACCTTGCGGCAGGACAGGAGGCCGACCTTCACCTTGCGGCAGGACAGGAAGCCCACCTTCACCTTGCGGCAGGACAGGAAGCCCACCTTCACCTTGCGGCAGGACAGAAAGCCCACCTTCACCTTGCGGCAGGACAGAAAGCCCACCTTCACCTTGCAGCAGGACAGGAAGCCCACCTTCACCTTGCAGCAGGACAGGAAGCCGACCGCAGACGACATTTCTAAAGTGCCGTCTGTAGATGAGGGAGAGAAAAAACTAAGTGCTTGGTAGATGATGAAAAGGGATGCAAATGTAGTGTCTATTGATCAGCAGTGAGCTCCTCTCCCCCCTGCCCTCCGCCCTATCAATACATTGAAAACACCATTTGGATCAGCAGTTGATTCTTTAATTAAGTTCTAGCCTAAATCTTTGTTATTGACTGGGGCCATTATCTTATGGACCTGTCTGTCTGTGCTGACTCAGTTTCCCTCTCTGTTCCAGTGACCTGGCTTAGTGGCTCCCCGTACACACACCGTGCCTGTTCTGTCAAATACACACAGCAGAACAGTAGCTAGTACCAGTCATATACAAACACCATGCCTGTTCTGTCAAATAAACACTGAAGAACAGTAGCTGGTACCAGTCATATACAAACACCATGCCTGTTCTGTCAAATAAACACTGAAGAACAGTAACTAGTACCTGTCAAATAAACACTGAAGAACAGTAGCTGGTACCAGTCATATACAAACACCATGCCTGTTCTGTCAAATAAACACTGAAGAACAGTAGCTAGTACCTGTCAAATAAACACTGAAGAACAGTAGCTGGTACCAGTCACATACACACATCAGAACAGTAGCTAGTCCATTTAATGGACATTGTTGTAGTGATTGATACATTTAATGGACATTGTTGTAGGGATGGATACATTTAATGGACATTGTTGTAGGGATGGATACATTTAATGGACATTGTTGTAGGGATGGATACATTTAATGGACATTGTTGTAGGGATGGATACATTTAATGGACATTGTTGTAGGGATGGATACATTTAATGGACATTGTTGTAGGGATGGATACATTTAATGGACATTGTTGTAGGGATGGATACATTTAATGGACATTGTTGTAGGGATTGATACATTTAATGGACATTGTTGTAGTGATTGATACATTTAATGGACATTGTTGTATGGATACATTTAATGGACATTGTTGTAGGATGGATACATTTAATGGACATTGTTGTAGGGATGGATACATTTAATGGACATTGTTGTAGGGATTGATACATTTAATGGACATTGTTGTAGTGATTGATACATTTAATGGACATTGTTGTAGGGATTGATACATTTAATGGACATTGTTGTAGGGATGGATACATTTAATGGACATTGTTGTAGGGATTGATACATTTAATGGACATTGTTGTAGGGATTGATACATTTAATGGACATTGTTGTAGGGATTGATACATTTTTCGAAAGGGAAAATCAAGTCTGACATTTCTAAGAGGACATTACAAATATCAGAAGCCTTTGTAAATGCTCTACAGTTTCCTGCAACAGGTTGATCAAATGAAGATCCTACACCTGTAGGTTACTAACCCCAGGCAGACATTGTCCTGCAACAGGTTGATCAAATGAAGATCCTACACCTGTAGGTTACTAACCCCAGGCAGACATTGTCCTGCAACAGGTTGATCAAATGAAGATCCTACACCTGTAGGTTACTAACCCCAGGCAGACATTGTCCTGCAACAGGTTGATCAAATGAAGATCCTACACCTGTAGGTTACTAACCCCAGGCAGACATTGTCCTGCAACAGGTTGATCAAATGAAGATCCTACACCTGTAGGTTACTAACCCCAGGCAGACATTGTCCTGCAACAGGTTGATCAAATGAAGATCCTACACCTGTAGGTTACTAACCCCAGGCAGACATTGTCCTGTTGTAATGCATGACATAGCTATGTACTTGACATTGAAATAACATATTTTGATGACGGTCAATAGCGTGACTAAATTCTACCATTAGTCATAACCGATGGATAATACAGCCACCCAGTAAACCGCATTATTAGACGGTCAGCTGTTTATCTGTTAGTTTAACCCAGAGGGAGGGCTCTCTCCCCGATGGGCCCTACATCAATAAAGGCCTCTTGGAGAAGCTTCACTACAATACTTCCCATACAGATGGAGTCTATTCATCAGCTAGTATAGGATTACTTCATCATCATTACACTGATACACAGGGACTAACGTTAGAAACCTATCCAATGAATCATCACTGTGATGGATGTGGCCATTGGAACGTCAGAATTATATTTTCTCCTCCTAACCCTTCCCGGAACCCTTTCTGTCCAACTAGATGATGGCAAAGTTTGGGGTGCTATTATCTATGTTGAGGGGCACATTCTTTCCTTAGCCAGTTCTCCTCTCCCTCCTGCCTGTCTGTCTGTCTGCTGCCTGGTTCCTAGTGTCTTGTGGCTGGCTGGCTGGCTGCCTTGCCTGCCTGCCTGGTTCCTAGTGTCTTGTGGCTGGCTGGCTGGCTGGCTAGCTGGCTGCCTGCCTGCCTGGTTCCTAGTGCCTTGTGGCTGCTGCCTGCCTGGTGGGAGAGGCTCCTGACTCCACAATGCCTGCGCCTCAGGTGGGGTTCTGAGCCTCCTGCTAGCCTCCTGCCAGCCCTACCGCCTGCCAGCTGAGCCAGCCTTCCTGTTGAATAACGCTAGTCAATCCCACTTGTCTCTCTGCATGCAGTCGTCCAGCTCCCTCCCACCTGATAAATACCCCTAGCCCCCTGAAGTGGTGAATTTGTTTACCCTCCTCAGCCTTCCCCTGGAGGCCCTGCAGCCCCCACCACCACAGTTTAAAACGGGTGAAAGGATCGGCGGAAGCTTTACATCTCTATGGGCATTCTCAACAACGTCTGCTCCACTCCGATTGGAAGCCACCACAAACAAATCCAATAGCTGCTAATCAGATCATCTCCCTCCCTACTTTTCATGCTGTGTTTCCTTCAGAAGCCCTTGTGCTAGTTCCAGCCTGGGACTGTGTGATAAGACACTGGGAATGTAGTCATCATCTTCACGGTAGAGCAGCTCAGAGGGGGGATTATGATATTCCTCTAACCTTACATTGGATACGGACTTGGGCAGCGCGGAGCGGGGATACAATCCTGTACATTCGCTGTCCATCCCTCTCCCAGTCCTGTACGCCTCTCTCCTTTTTAAAAGGTTGCCTTCACAAGATTAGTGCAGACTAGCCCGTCATCATGTTATATGAGATAGCAGGGAGGAGACACACTGTTTACTCTGTCACTAGCCGGTTACCACCCAGTACTCTGGCCTGCACCTTAGATACTGCTGCCCTATCTACGTAGAGTCATTCAACACTGGTCACTTTAATAATGTTTACATACTGTTTTACACACTTCGTATGGATATACTGTATTCTAGTCATGGTTCATCCTGCTGTCCACTTCATATGTATATACTGTATTCTAGTCATGGTCCATCCTGCTGTCCACTTCATATGTATATACTGTATTCTAGTCATGGTTCATCCTGCTGTCCACTTCATATGTATATACTGTATTCTAGTCATGGTTCATCCTGCTGTCCACTTCATATGTATATACTGTATTCTAGTTCATCCTATATAACTACTGCTGTCCTCTTCATATATATATACTGTATTCTAGTCATGGTTCATCCTATATAACTACTACTGTCCACTTCATATGTATATACTGTATTCTAGTCATGGTTCATCCTATATAACTACTGCTGTCCACTTCATATGAATATACTGTATTCTAGTCATGGTCCATCCTGCTGTCCACTTCATATATATATACTGTATTCTAGTCATGGTTCATCCTATATAACTACTGCTGTCCACTTCATATGTATATACTGTATTCTAGTCATGGTTCATCCTGCTGTCCACTTCATATATATATACTGTATTCTAGTCATGGTTCATCCTATATAACTACTGCTGTCCACTTCATATGTATATACTGTATTCTAGTCATGGTTCATCCTGCTGTCCACTGCATATCTATATACTGTATTCTAGTCATGGTTCATCCTATATAACTACTGCTGTCCACTTCATATGTATATACTGTATTCTAGTCATGGTTCATCCTATATAACTACTGCTGTCCACTTCATATATATATACTGTATTCTAGTCATGGTTCATCCTATATAACTACTGCTGTCCACTTCATATGTATATACTGTATTCTAGTCATGGTTCATCCTATATAACTACTGCTGTCCACTTCATATGAATATACTGTATTCTAGTCATGGTCCATCCTGCTGTCCACTTCATATGTATATACTGTATTCTAGTCATGGTTCATCCTATATAACTACTGCTGTCCACTTCATATGTATATACTGTATTCTAGTCATGGTTCATCCTATATAACTACTGCTGTCCACTTCATATGAATATACTGTATTCTAGTCATGGTCCATCCTGCTGTCCACTTCATATGTATATACTGTATTCTAGTCATGGTTCATCCTATATAACTACTGCTGTCCACTTCATATGTATATACTGTATTCTAGTCATGGTTCATCCTGCTGTCCACTTCATATGTATATACTGTATTCTAGTCATGGTTCATCCTATATAACTACTGCTGTCCACTTCATATGTATATACTGTATTCTAGTCATGGTTCATCCTATATAACTACTGCTGTCCACTTCATATGTATATACTGTATTCTAGTCATGGTTCATCCTGCTGTCCACTTCATATGTATATACTGTATTCTAGTCATGGTTCATCCTGCTGTCCACTTCATATGTATATACTGTATTCTAGTCATGGTTCATCCTATATAACTACTGCTGTCCACTTCATATGTATATACTGTATTCTAGTCATGGTTCATCCTGCTGTCCACTTCATATGAATATACTGTATTCTAGTTCATCCTATATAACTACTGCTGTCCACTTCATATGTATATACTGTATTCTAGTTCATCCTATATAACTACTGCTGTCCACTTCATATGTATATACTGTATTCTAGTTCATCCTATATAACTACTGCTGTCCACTTCATATGTATATACTGTATTCTAGTTCATCCTATATAACAACTGCTGTCGACTTCATATTCAACAGAACCAATTACAACAGAAATATCTGGTCATCAATGAATTGGAGAAAAAGCCATTTATTGAATAACACAGCAACTGGAAATCACCAGGTAGGCCTCTATGAATAACACAGCATCTGGAAATCACCAGGTAGGCCTCTATGAATAACACAGCATCTGGAAATCACCAGGTAGGCCTCTATGAATAACACAGCATCTGGAAATCACCAGGTAGGCCTCTATGAATAACACAGCATCTGGAAATCACCAGGTAGGCCTCTATGAATAACACAGCAACTGGAAATCACCAGGTAGGCCTCTATGAATAACACAGCATCTGGAAATCACCAGGTAGGCCTCTATGAATAACACAGCATCTGGAAATCACCAGGTAGGCCTCTATGAATAACACAGCAACTGGAAATCACCAGGTAGGCCTCTATGAATAACACAGCATCTGGAAATCACCAGGTAGGCCTCTACGAATAACACAGCATCTGGAAATCACCAGGTAGGCCTCTATGAATAACACAGCATCTGGAAATCACCAGGTAGGCCTCTACGAATAACACAGCATCTGGAAATCACCAGGTAGGCCTCTACGAATAACACAGCATCTGGAAATCACCAGGTAGGCCTCTAGCTTATTTGCATTTAGGAAACTATCATTTTGTAATTTATCCTATTTTATTCTATGATATTGTTGTTACTGTGTGTGTTGCCTGTATTAGGACATGGAAATATAAGAGCAGCTGATAGGTTGAAATTAACAAACTAGGCACGTATAGATCACCACACGATCCTCAAAAGTAAGACTGGCCGAACTCATGTTTCTTAAAGTGAATTCAAAGGCAATGATGAATGAATGTATAGCCTAATACTCATTTTTCATTTTGTCATTAATTCATTCTAAATAAATGACTAAGAATCATTTCATTGTATGCAGCTTAGATGCTAAACTTATAGACAAGTTGTTGAAATGCTGTTGTGTTGTTGAAGTGCTGTTGTTGTGTTGTTGAAGTGCTGTTGTTGTGTTGTTGAAGTGCTGTTGTTGTTGTTGTTGTTGTGTTGTTGAAGTGTTGTTGTGTTGTTGTTGTGTTGTGTTGAAGTGCTGTTGTGTTGTGTTGTTGTTGTGTTGTTGAAGTGCTGTTGTTGTGTTGTTGTGTTGTTGTGTTGTGTTGTTGAATGAAGTGGCTGTTGTTGTGGTGTTGTTGTTGTTGAAGTGCTGTTGTTGTGTTGTTGAAGTGCTGTTGTGTTGTTGAAGTGCTGTTGTGTTGTTGTGTTGTTGTGTTGTTGTTGTTGTGTTGTGTTGTGTTGTTGAAGTGCTGTTGTGTTTGTTGTTGTTGAAGTGCTGTTGTTGTGTTGTTGTGTTGTTGTGTTGTTGTTGTGTTGTTGAAGTGCTGTTGTTGTGTTGTTGAAGTGCTGTTGTTGTGTTTTTGTGTTGTTGAAGTGCTGTTGTTGTTGTTTGTGTTGAAGTGCTGTTGTTGTGTTGTTGAAATGTTGTTGTTGTTTGTTGTGTTGTTGAAGTGCTGTTGTTTGTTGTTGTTGAAGTGTTGTTGTGTTGTTGAAATGCTGTTGTGTTTTTGTGTTGTTGAAGTGCTGTTGTTGTGTTGTTGTTGTGTTGTGAAGTGCTGTGTTGTGTTGTTGAAGTGCTGTTGTTGTGTTGTTGAAGTGCTGTTGTTGAAGTGCTGTTGTTGTGTTGTTGAAGTGCTGTTGTTGTGTTGTTGTTTAAGTGCTGTTGTGTTTTTGTTGTTGAAGTGCTGTTGTGAAGTGCTGTTGTTGTGTTGTTGTGTTGTTGAAGTGCTGTTGTTGTGTGTGTTGTGTTGTTGAAATGCTGTTGTTGTGTTGTGTTGTTTAAATGCTG
>NW_025750081.1:0-20951 GCF_021184085.1 Oncorhynchus gorbuscha | reverse complement strand
CGACTCCCAGACCCCTCCTGTAGTTGGTCGTCTGTTTGGTGAGGTCTGGGCCAACAAAAAACGGAAGAGTCTCCATCTCTTCTGCACTCATCCGTAAGGGGATGTCGGGGCAGGGTCTAAGAGCAGCTTCTGGACAAAGTGGTAGTATTGCCCATGCTCCCTTCTCAGCACATTTATGGGATCCACCCATAACCACCTCCTCCTTCCCTGTCTACGCCTCAATAATACAAGGACGACCAACTTCTGTTTTAGCAGGTGCCGTCTGTTAATCCATGCTGTTTAGAAAAGCTTGCACAAAGTATTGTTCATTTTATAAACTTGTATACTATTATAGTTTATTTTATTCCGTAAATACATAGTTTACATCTCATACCAGAGTGGTTTGGTTGTAAGGTGAAAGAGACTGGCTAATTATAGTAATCAGCTTGCCATCGTGTGTATTATTGGCATATGGGAGGGAGTCTGTGAGAGGAAAGTGTCTAGAAGTGTTAAACTACAATTTGTATTTATTAAATGTATTAACTCCTGTCCCGGCATCACTAATTGTACAATATGTAATCATGTACTTACCCATATCACCACGGCGAAATCAGAAGAATCAGAATACGTTTCAACAGGGTCACTGGGAAAATGCAGGCAAGAAAAGGCACTAACAACATTGTCCCTGAGAATGGGGCCCTGCTCGATCCTCTTTTTCCTGTAGTCCACAATCATCTCCTTTGTCTTGATCACGTAGAGGGAAAGGTTGTTGCCCTGGCACCACACGACCATGTCTCTGAACTCCTCCCTATAGGCTGTCTCGTCGATTGGCCTATGACATGTTGTGTCATCGGAAAACTTATTATGGTTTTTGTGCCTGGCCAATTATGGTGTTGGAGTTGTGCCTGGCCGTGCAGTAATGAGTAAACAGGGAGTACATGAGGGGACTGAGCACGCACCCTGAGGGGCCCCCGTGTTGAGGATCAGCGTGGCGGATGTGTTGTTACCTACCCTTACCACCTGGGGGTCCTTAGTTTAGTGATAATCTTTCCCTACAGCTGGTCAACTCTTCACATTTACCTCTACCCCAATAATCACTCCTTTCAATGGCACCCTTTTTGAGAGCAAAACTATTCACATCTCCTGCCCCCATTCGTTTAACATGAGGCCTGCACCCCTCTGACCAGCATAAACACAAACAATTACCACAAGACCACTTCTGGTTACCTCACCGCTTCCATAGAACCCAACTCTGTGTTCACCCACCCTGAAACCACAAATGGATCAGCCAAAAGGCAAGGGTCCACTTTTTCCACTCCTGTCACAGACTCATCTTTATCCTGACCCCTGGTGCAAGCCTCAGGCTCCGAGAACTTCACCACACCTACTATACGTCGCACTCATTCACTTCCATTTCTCCTCTTGTCTTCAGCTCACTTCTGCTTACACTTTCTTCTTTAACAGATGTCCCTTTTTCCCGAATGTAATTCCTTTGGGACTGGGTGGCAGTATTGAGTAGCTTGGATAATAAGGTGCCCATAGTAAACTACCTGCTACTCAGGCCCAAAAGCTAGAATATTTTTCCCGCTATTTAACAAACCATTTTCCTTTTTTCCCAACATTTTTAACTGACTCAAGCTCACCCTCTTCCTCTCTCTCGCTTAGACCTCCTCTGCCTCTATTATTCCCTCCATTCCTCCTCTGCCTCTATTATTCCCTCCATTCCTCCTCTGCCTCTATTATTCCCTCCATTCCTCCCTCTGCCTCTATTATTCCCTCCATTCCTCCTCTGCCTCTATTATTCCCTCCATTCCTCCTCTGCCTCTATTATTCCCTCCATTCCTCCTCTGCCTCTATTATTCCTCCATTCCTCCTCTGCCTCTATTATTCCCTCCATTCCTCCTCTGCCTCTATTATTCCCTCCATTCCTCCTCTGCCTCTATTATTCCCTCCATTCCTCCTCTGCCTCTATTATTCCCTCCATTCCTCCTCTGCCTCTATTATTCCCTCCATTCCTCCTCTGTATTCCAATAATATGTCTCCTTATGATGATACTGTATGTATCCTGACGTACATTTTGTTCTTGCCTTCTCAAGGGAAGCCATTTTACCGGCTGTCTCCGTACAATCAGCACAAACCCCCTGGATTCTGCATATCGATTGGCCTACGACATGAGCCAGCCAGCTAGTCCGTGTTATTGAAGCAAGATATATCAAATAATCTATCTTCTCTGAGGTTTATTGGCAGACCACAGTCATCAGGTGTATTGCCGCCACCTGCTGTAAGGGTTAGTAAAAAATACCCCAAAAACAAAATATGTTATTGATAAACAAAATCATACTAATCCCCCCTCCAAAAGAATATATAGAAATACACAAACTAAACTAAATCAAATCAAATTTTATTTGTCACATGCGCAAAATACAACTAGCGTAGATCTTACAGTGAAATGCTTACTGAGAAGCAACTAACCAACAATGCAGTTTTTTTTAAACTGATAAGAATAAGAAATACAAGTAACAAGTAATTAAAGAGCAGCAGTAAAATAACAATAGCGAGACTATATACAGGGAGGTACCGGTACAGGGTCAATGTGCAGGGACACCGGATAGTTAAGGTTATATGTACATGTAGGTAGAGTTATTAAAGTGACTATGCATAGATGATAACAACAGAGAGTAGCAGTGGTGTAAAGAGGGGAGAGGGTGGGGGTGGGGGGGGCAGTGCAAATAGTCTGGGTAGCCATTTGATTAGATGTTCAGGAGTCTTATGGGTTGGGTTAGAAGCTGTTTAGAAGCCTCTTGAACCTAGACTTTGGGCTCCAGTACCGCTTGACATTAACCAAATTCACGGTACTACCCTGAATTAAATTATTTTAAAACACTTTTCTCCTTCAGTTGGATTTAAAAGTCTATTCAGATCCCCACATAGGCTCAGGAACCTGGGAGGGGGAACCTCTTCATTCAGTACTCCCTGTAACATTAAGGCTGTAAAGCCTTGGAGATCCAGAAATCTATTTGCGCCTTCACAGTGATGTCTAGCTTCTTATATTTTTTATTTGTTTGACTAGTGCAATTTATTACTTGCGCTTATAAAAGCGACAAAGTCCACCTTCTTCAATATTGGTGTGTCGGGATCCTTCTCCTGCGTGGTTTTCACAGCAGACTGTGGGACATCCACTACCATCTCCTCTCTGCTCACTCCTATGTCCACTGCCTCCATATAGGAGACCTGCTGGATAGCACTGATCCTAGCTACTGCGACCCCCTTCATCCTTACAGAGCATTCTGGGAACTCGGGAACGTGATTTCCATCACAGTTACAACAACATGCTTCATCTGACTCTTCAACTACGCCATAGTTATTCCTTCGACATTCAAGTGACCAAACGTTTTTATAATTGTAACACTGCAGCGACTTCTGTACATACAGTCTCAGCTCATATCTCACGTACCCAAGTTCTATGTAAACTGTGAGAACACACTTCACCAGACGACAGTAAAACCGCTAGGCTTTGCTCCTGCTTTCCGTCTATCATTCGATTCAAGCCCATCATTGTCCAGTCTTGCAACAGCAGTGCGAACCGCGACACATTGAAGCGTATGATTGGTCTAGTAACGTAAGGGATCAAGGGGATTGGATGCGTGTTTTAAAGAAACGCCCCTCTAGATTAGAGTGGAGCTGAATGGCAAGAGGTAGCATTCTTCTTTGTGTGTGTGTGTGTGTGTGTGTGTGTGTGTGTGTGTGTGTGTGTGTGTGTGTGTGTGTGTGTGTGTGTGTGTGTGTGTGTGTGTGTGTGTGTGTGTGTGTGTGTGTGTGTGTGTGTGTGTGTGTGTGTGTGTGTGTGTGTGTGTGTGTGTGTGTGTGTGTGTGTGTGCGTGCGTGTGATCATCTGAGTAAAAAAACAACAACATCATGGTAATGCTGTTATATGTACCATGTTGTCAACAAAATGAGGTTGCAGCACTCAACCAAGACACAGGTGAAGTCCTTCCTAGGTCTGGCAGGTTGGTACCGGAGATTCATTCCGCAGTTCTCGACCATCGGTGTCCCTCTGACCAACCACACTTCAAAGGTGGCCGGTGTCCTCTGACCAACCTCACTTCAAAGGTGGCCACCAACCCTGTGAAGTGGACTGAGGAGTGTATTCATGATGCTGAAGAAACGACTGTGCTCATTCCCTGTTCTCCAGACCCCGGATTTGCTGAAGAGGTTTCTCAGACACTTCGGCTGTGGGAATTGGAGCTGTACTGGCCCAAGGGGAGCCAGGAGAAGAGTTTCCTGTACTGTACCTGAGTCGAAAGCTGTTGCCCAGCGAAACCAGGTATTCGACAATCGAGAAGGAGTGCCTGGCTATAAAGTGGGCCCTAGATAGCCTCCGTTACTACCTTCTTGGGAGGGAATTTGACCTGCACACGGACCACAGAGCCTTGACCTGGATCCAGACCATGAAGGACCGGAATTCTCGTGTGACCAGGTGGTATCTGGAGCTCCAACCTTTCAGGTTCTGTGTCCGTCACAAGGCAGGAAAAAGGAACGTCACGGCGGACTACCTATCCTATCCCGGCTCCCGAGTGAAGAAGTCCTGGGGCAGGTTGTCATGACTTCAGGAAATGGGCGTGGCAGAACGGACTCCAGCTCATGATGGCACCAGTAGACCAGTTGATGAGGGGATTGTGTGATTGGAGCCAGAAGAATCCCAGGGGGGACTTGATGAGCAGAAACTGGATAGCCTCGCTGTGGTTCCCTGACACCCGTAGCTGGATGGGAGAGGAGTTGTGTGTGACTCGGCCTGTAGAGCGCCTGTCTAGCTCTCTAACTTTGGCAGCCTAGCTAACTTCTAAGACCTCTATGGATAAATACTATCTCCTCTATGGATAACTACTATCTCCTCTATGGATAAATACTATCTCCTCTACGGATAAATACTATCTCCTCTATGGATAAATACTATCTCCTCTATGGATAAATACTATCTCCTCTATGGATAAATACTATCTCCTCTATGGATAACTACTATCTCCTCTATGGATAACTACTATATCCTCTATGGATAACTACTATCTCCTCTATGGATAACTACTATCTCCTCTATGGATAACTACTATCTCCTCTATGGATAAATACTATCTCCTCTATGGATAACTACTATCTCCTCTATGGATAACTACTATCTCCTCTATGGATAACTACTATCTCCTCTATGGATAACTACTATCTCCTCTATGGATAACTACTATCTCCTCTATGGATAAATACTATCTCCTCTATGGATAAATACTATCTCCTCTATGGATAAATACTATCTCCTCTATGGATAAATACTATCTCCTCTATGGATAAATACTATCTCCTCTATGGATAAATACTATCTCCTCTATGGATAAATACTATCTCCTCTATGGATAAATACTATCTCCTCTATGGATAAATACTATCCCCTCTATGGATAAATACTAGTGGTCAGATTAAGTGCTTGACAGCCTTTGTCGCTCTTTTCTCTCTGTGCCTCTATTTATCTTCAGACTAACACAGATGCTACCGATGTCACTGCCAGTAAAATCAAAACAGACATCATTGTTATCATATCACTTAAAACATCACGCTCAACACGTTTGTGAGTGTGTGAGTGAGTGAGTGAGTGAGTTTTGACTATGTACAGCTTTGACTATGTACAGACTCAGTGAGCATAGCCTTGCTATTGAGAAAGGCAGCCGTAGGCAGACATGGCTCTCAAGAGAAGACAGGCTATGTGCTCACTGCCCACAAAATGAGGTGGAAACAGAGCTGCACTTCCTAACCTCCTGCCCAATGTATGCCCATAGTAGAGACACATATTTCCCTCAGATTACACAGATCAACAAAGAATTTGAAAACAAATCCAATTTGGATAAACTCCCATATCTACTGTGTGAAATTCCACAGTGTGCCATCACAGCAGCAAGATTTGTGACCTGTTGCCACGAGAAAAGGGCAACCAGTGAAGAACAAACACCATTGTAAATACAACCCATATTTATGCTTATGTATTTTCCCTTGTGTACTTTAACCATTTGTACATTGTTACAACACTGTATATATAAATAATATATAACATGACATTTGTAATGTCTTTATTGTTTTGAAACTTCTGTATGTGTAATGTTTACTGTTAATTTTTATTGTTTACTTCACTTTTGTATATTATCTACCTCACTTGCTTTGGCAATATTAACACATGTTTCCCATGCCAATAAAACCCTTGAATTTAATTAAGAGAGAGAGAGAGAGAGAGAGAGGGCAACGATGATGCAGACAAACGACAGGCTGTTTGCAGATGTAATAGATTTCAGTGTCTAACAAGCACATAATATAGATGAGAAGGGTGTGTGTGTGTGTGTGTGTGTGTGTGTGTGTGTGTGTGTGTGTGTGTGTGTGTGTGTGTGTGTGTGTGTGTGTGTGTGTGTGTGTGTGTGTGTGTGTGTGTGTGTGTGTGTGTGTGTGTGTGTCTGTCTGTCTGTCTGTCTGTCTGTCTGTCTGTCTGTCTGTCTGTCTGTCTGTCTGTCTGTCTGTCTGTCTGTCTGTCTGTCTGTCTGTCTGTCTGTCTGTCTGTCTGTCTGTCTGTCTGTCTGTCTGTCTGTCTGTCTGTCTGTCTGTCTGTCTGTCTGTCTGTCTGTCTGTCTGTCTGTCTGTCTGTCTGTCTGTCTGTCTGTCTGTCTGTCTGTCTGTCTGTCTGTCTGTCTGTCTGTCTGTCTGTCTGTCTGTCTGTCTGTCTGTCTGTCTGTCTGTCTGTGTCTGTGTAACAGATTTGTTTCCCTGATTCAAATGCAGATAGTAATTACTGGAGTGTGAGATATAGCATGATAGATGGTGTAGATGTGTTGACAGCCAGCCACACAGCAGAGCTGAGCTTATTACAGAGAGAGTCGAGACTAACTAACAGACCGACAGACAGACAGATAGACAGAGAAGGATGGTGTTGAATGGAAGAGAGGCAATCTCAAATGTATCTTGTTTCTCCCTCACAATGTTCAAGGCGTGAGAAAGTGTGAAACATTCTCTTGATGCATTTCAAGAGCTTATTGTAACTATATTGTCGATGTGGCATTATCACCCCCCCTGTCTCACAATTTCCTCTGTGTCTTGGATAAATGTGTGTGATCATCTGAGTGTGTGTGTGTGTGTGTGTGTGTGTGTGTGTGTGTGTGTGTGTGTGTGTGTGTGTGTGTGTGTGTGTGTGTGTGTGTGTGTGTGTGTGTGTGTGTGTGTGTGTGTGTGTGTGTGTGTGTGTGTGTTTCTTCACTCCTCTTCTTCCTCATCGTCATGTTCATCAGGGTGGTGGTACCCATTGCCACTTCCCTTCCTCATCGTCATGTCGTCAGGGTTTTGGTCTTACTGCTGCCCATGATGACAGGAATGGAGATCTCTGCAGCCTTGATGGCCTGCTTGTTCAGAGGAGCCTCCACGGTCAGAACTCCCTCAGAGGACAGGGTGGACGTCACCTTCTCAGCGTCGGCCATAGGGGGCAGGCTGGAGCAGGAAGGAGAAGAGACCACAGTTCATGGGATGAAGTACTAGACTGGAGGCAGACAGAGCTTTTAACTCTCGATATATCTTCATCTTATCTCATTCATTTGATACTTTATTCAGATTTCCTGGTGTCTAAACTCTAGGGGAAACAGCACAGTCAGAATATCGTACATCCCCCACATACATTGGGAAGCTGTTGCCAATGGTTTTATGCTCCAGGAGGAAGGAGGAAGGAGGACTCAAGGAAGGACTCAAGGAAGGAAGGAAGGTAACTATTTGGATGCTGTTTATAAAATAATTAATTGAGACATAATTTGATCATTTTCTTTATTAATGTAATTCAGATCAAATCAAATTGTATTTGTCACAAGAGCCGAAAACAACAGGTGTAGACCTTACCATGAAATGCTTACTTACAAGCCCTTAACCAATAATTGCAGTTTTAAGAAAAGTAGAGTTAGGAAAATATTTACTAAAAGAACTAAAGTGATAAATAAAAATAAAGTAAAAACAGTGTTGACTCTGGAGTCATGATATGTGTAGTGTTGACTCTTGAGTCATGATATGTGTGGTGTTGACTCTTGAGTCATGATATGTGTGGTGTTGACTCTTGAGTCATGATATGTGTAGTGTTGACTCTTGAGTCATGATATGTGTAGTGTTGACTCTGGAGTCATGATATGTGTAGTGTTGACTCTTGAGTCATGATATGTGTAGTGTTGACTCTTGAGTCCTGATATGTGTAGTGTTGACTCTTGAGTCATGATATGTGTGGTGTTGACTCTTGAGTCATGATATGTGTAGTGTTGACGCGAGTCATGATATGTGTATAGCTTGACCAATCAACCCTCTACAGGCTTGACCAATCAACCCTCTACAGGCTTGACCAATCAACTCTCTACAGGCTTGACCAATCAACCGTATAGCTTGACCAATCAACCCTCTACAGGCTTGACCAATCAACCCTCTACAGGCTTGACCAATCAACTCTCTACAGGCTTGACCAATCAACCGTATAGCTTGACCAATCAACCCTCTACAGGCTTGACCAATCAACTCTCTACAGGCTTGACCAATCAACCGTATAGCTTGACCAATCAACCCTCTACAGGCTTGACCAATCAACCCTCTACAGGCTTGACCAATCAACCCTCTACAGGCTTGACCAATCAACCCTCTACAGGCTTGACCAATCAACTCTCTACAGGCTTGACCAATCAACCGTATAGCTTGACCAATCAACCCTCTACAGGCTTGACCAATCAACTGTATAGCTTGACCAATCAACCCTCTACAGGCTTGACCAATCAACTCTCTACAGGCTTGACCAATCAACCGTATAGCTTGACCAATCAACCCTCTACAGGCTTGACCAATCTATCGTCCACAGGCTTGACCAATCAACTCTCTACAGGCTTGACCAATCAACCCTCTACAGGCTTGACCAATCAACTCTCTACAGGCTTGACCAATCAACCGTATAGCTTGACCAATCTATCATCCACAGGCTTGACCAATCAACCCTCTACATGCTTGACCAATCTACTCTCTACAGGCTTGACCAATCAACCCTCTACAGGCTTGACCAATCAACCCTCTACAGGCTTGACCAATCAACTCTCTACAGGCTTGACCAATCAACACTCTACATGCTTGACCAATCAACTCTCTACAGGCTTGACCAATCAACCCTCTACAGGCTTGACCAATCAACCCTCTACAGGCTTGACCAATCAACTCTCTACAGGCTTGACCAATCAACACTCTACAGGCTTGACCAATCAACCGTATAGCTTCACCAATCTATCGTCCACAGGCTTGACCAATCAACCCTCTACAGGCTTGACCAATCAACTGTCTACAGGCTTGATGGATTTTAGTTGTTAAAAGGAGTCCGAGTCAACTTAATCTCCGAAGCAAGTGGGAGAGACATTTATTATTTTGTCCGGTCATTGACAGAGGCTCTACGTCATATTTTTTTTTAACGATTCCTATTTCGTCATGGCGACAAATTGTAACAACGCGTCATGCAACAGTGGATTTATTTATTTGTTGCTCAGTCGTCCAGGTTCTTTGACAACAGTACAGTTTTATTGCTGTTGTGAAACAATGATGTTGATGTCACTTACGTGTATTTCCTGGTGAAGCATCTGGACACGAATCCATGTTCGTCCTTCCTCTCCTCATGCTTGCCTGTGGACACAAACACACACCGGTCTTAGCACTCTCTCTCACACACCGGTCTTAGCACTCTCTCACACACCGGTCTTAGCACTCTCTCTCACACACCGGTCTTAGCACTCTCTCTCACACCGGTCTTAGCACTCTCTCTCACACACCGGTCTTAGCACTCTCTCACACACCGGTCTTAGCACTCTCTCACACACCGGTCTTAGCACTCTCTCACACACCGGTCTTAGCACTCTCTCACACACCGGTCTTAGCACTTTCTCACACACCGGTCTTAGCACTCTCTCACACACCGGTCTTAGCACTCTCTCACACACCGGTCTTAGCACTCTCTCACACACCGGTCTTAGCACTCTCTCTCACACACCGGTCTTAGCACTCTCTCACACACCGGTCTTAGCACTCTTTCACACACCGGTCTTAGCACTCTCTCACACACCGGTCTTAGCACTCTCTCACACACCGGTCTTAGCTCTCTCTCACACACCGGTCTTAGCACTCTCTCTCATATACCGGTCTTAGCACTCTCTCACACACCGGTCTTAGCACTCTCTCACACACCGGTCTTAGCACTCTCTCACACACCGGTCTTAGCACTCTCTCACACACCGGTCTTAGCACTCTCTCACACACCGGTCTTAGCACTCTCTCACACACCGGTCTTAGCACTCTCTCACACACCGGTCTTAGCACTCTCTCTCACACACCGGTCTTAGCACTCTCTCACACACCGGTCTTAGCACTCTCTCTCACACACCGGTCTTAGCACTCTCTCACACACCACGCCCAGCTCATCCAGAGTTTGTTTGAGTAAGAACACATGCTCTCTCTATGTGTTGCTGTTGCCTCTCTCTCTGTCTGAAAGTTCCCCTGATACTTCAACACTATCAAGGGAGCTACTGGTTCACTCTTTAGGAGTGACCATCTGTTCTGTTTTACGAGGGGCTGAGAATAGAAGTCATGCCGCCCCCCCCACCCCACCCCCTCCCCCTCCCTGTCCCACTTGCCTGGTGTCGGTACCGTTTATCCATGTCCCCTTTGACACGCTACATGTTACACGTCACGTTACACGTTACGCTACACGCTACACGTTACACGGAGGCGCTAACTCAACCTCTTAAGGATCCGCCCCTTTTTGTCCATTTCGTTGCCTAAAATGACTTACTTTTTTGACTGGTTTTGACTGCAGACACTTGTAGAATCTATTTTTTGACTGGTTTTTAAACCAGGTCCCTACATGCCAGGCATGAAATTACCCTGCCCTGCCCTGTTACCTCACAGCATATCTGTTTGTTATGATGACAGCTGAGCTGCTGAAAGGAGTTTGCCACAGGGACCTGTCCCCCCTTTCCCACAGGACCACAACACCGAAGAGAGAGGGTGTGAAAGGACCTTTAAACAGGCATTCATCAACACTGGGGAGAGACTGTGAAATTATCTTTAATAACCAGGGCCTTTAACCAGGGCCTTTAACCAGGGCCTTTAACCAGGGGGCCTTTAACCAGAGCCATTAACCAGGGTCTTTAACCAAGGCATTTAACCAGGGCCTTTAACCAGGGCCTTTAACCAGGGCCAATAACCAGGGGCATTAACCAGGGGGCATTCAACCAGGGCCTTTAACCGGGGCCTTTAACCAGGGGGCCTTTAACCAGGGCCATTAACCAGGGCCTTTAACCAGGGCCTTTAACCAGGGCCTTTAACCAGGGCCAATAACCAGGGCCTTTAACCAGGGGGCATTAAACCAGGGCCTTTAACCAGGGAGCCTTTAACCAGGGGGCCTTTAACCAGGGCCTTTAAGCAGGGCCTTTAGCCAGGGCCTTTAACCAGGGCCTTTAACCAGGGCCTTTAACCAGGGCCTTTAACCAGGGCCAATAACCAGGGCCTTTAACCAGGGGGCCTTTAACCAGGGCCTTTAACCAGGGCCTTTAAACAGGGCCAATAACCAGGGCCTTTAACCAGGGGGCCTTTAACCAGGGCATTTAACCAGGGCCAATAACCAGGGCCAATAACCAGGGCCTTTAACCAGGGGGCATTGAAACCAGGGAGCCTTTAACCAGGGGGCCTTTAACCAGGGCCTTTAAGCAGGGCCTTTAGCCAGGGCCTTTAACCAGGGCCTTTAACCAGGGCCTTTAACCAGGGCCTTTAACCAGGGCCTTTAACCAGGGGGCCTTTAACCAGGGCCTTTAACCAGGGCCTTTAAACAGGGCCAATAACCAGGGCCTTTAACCAGGGGGCCTTTAACCAGGGCATTTAACCAGGGCCTTTAACCAGGGCCAATAACCAGGGCCTTTAACCAGGGGGCCTTTAACCAGGGCCTTAACCCTTAAATGCAGGTCATATATATGTACCTGCCAAAATAAAGGAAACACTTGAGTAAATTAGGGACAAAGCAGGTGTTTCCACACAGGTGTGGTTCCAGAGTTATTTAGGAAATTAACATCCCGTGATGCTTTGGGTCATCAATAAAAACTTTGAAAGAGGGGTCTCAAATGAGCATGGGGGTTTAGAGTGTGCGTGCGTGCATGCGTGCGTGCGTGCGTGCGTGCGTGCGTGTGTGTGTGAGTCAGTCAGTCAGTCAGTCAGTCACTAGATCTCAACCCAATTAAACACTTTACGGGAGATTCTGGCGTGGCGCTTGAGACAATGTTTTCCTCCACCATCAACAAAACACCAAATCATGGAATTTGAATGGAGTCACGTCCCTCCAATAGAGTTGCAGACACTTGTAGAATCTATTCCAAGGTGCATTGAAGCTGTCCTGGTTGGTGGTGGACCAACGCCCTATTAAGACACTTGATGTTGGTGTTTCCTTTATTTTGGTAGTTACGTGTGTATACCCATTGAAACTCATGGGGACTGTTGCATGGAGAGTTGGCCAGCGTACTAAAACAAGGTTCTCTCTCGTTAAAATATCAATACGCACTAAAATCACCCGCACAGCTGATTTCAATTGTAACCATCATTGGCCAGTGGCCACCAAAATTCTCGCTCCTTTGTCCTGATTTCATGGCCGGCGCCAGAATGAACCAGTTGGAAAGGGCATTTGATTTCCATCACTGTCAAACGTTTTCAAGACTATTTCGACCTCTGGTGGGTGTTATTACTGGAAAAAAAATCTTATTTTTACTAATGGCGAGGCCAGACTTACAGAGACAGAGATAGAAAACAGATATAGAGATACATTTACATTTACATTTAAGTCATTTAGCAGACGCTCTTATCCAGAGCGACTTACAAATTGGTGATAGAGACAGACAGAGATAGAGACAGACAGAGATAGAGACAGACAGAGACAGACAGAGACAGACAGAGACAGACAGAGATAGAGACAGACAGAGACAGACAGAGATAGAGACAGACAGCGACATAGACAGATATAGAGAGACAAATAGAGACAGAAGCAGAGAAAGACAGAGACAGAGACAGACAGAGACATAGACAGATACAGAGACAGATAGAGATAGACAGAGACAGTCAGAGATAGAGACAGACAGAGACAGACAGAGACAAGACATAGACAGATATAGAGACAGACAGAGACAGACAGAGATAGAGACAGACAGATAAAGAGACAGAGACAGAAACAGACAGAGACAAACAGAGACAGACAGAGACAGACAGAGATAGAGACAGACAGCGATAGAGACAGACAGAGATAGAGAAAGAGACAGACAGAGACAGAGATAGAGACAGACAGAGATAGAGAAAGACAGAGACAGAGACAGACAGATAAAGAGACAGAGACAGAGACAGACAGAGACAGACAGAGATAGATACAGACAGCGATAGAGACAGACAGAGATAGAGAAAGAGACAGACAGAGACAGACAGAGACAGAGACAAATAGAGACAGTTAGAGCCAGAGACAGACTGACAGAGACAGACAGAGACAGAGACAGACTGACAGAGACAGACAGAGACAGAGACATAGCCAAAAACAGACACACAAAGAGATCTCCAGATATGAGCTACTCACCAGTGATCTCCACCACGCCATCCTTGGTCTTGATCACCAGCTCCTCAGGGGAGAAGTGGTTGACGTCCAGAGTGACCTTCCAGGTCTCCTGAGTCTGCTTGATCTCAGACATGCCAGAGCTGAGCTGGCGGGAGAGGGCAAGGGCGTACGATGCTGCCCCAGCCTGAGCCATCATGGGAGCCTGGGGCATCACCGCGGCCTGGGGCATCATGGCAGCCTGCATCATGGCACTATGCAGGGGGGACATCACAGGGCTCTGGGGCATCATGGAGGGTATGAATCCAGCAGTGGACATGTCAGGGCTAAGGGCAGATGGGCGCATGTAGCCGGGCCAGTGGGTGCTGGGGAAGGTGGGGAACTCCTCAGGGAGGGCCGGCATGCCGAAGGCCTGGTCAAAGAGCCGGCTGCCCTGGTAACAGTCACGGAAGGGGTCCCAGCTGGGGGTGCGGAGCAGGCTGAAGGGGATATGTCTCTCTGTCATGGTTGCTGGAGGAAGAGGAGTAGTACTGTACCAGTAGAAGAGCTGTGGGCTGGCTGACTGGCTGACTGGCTGACTGGCTGGCTGGCTGGCTGACTGGCTGGCTGACTGGCTGGGTGGCTGACTGGCTGACTGACTGACTGACTGGCTGGCTGACTGGCTGACTGGCTGACTGGCTGGCTGGCTGACTGACTGGCTGACTGACTTTGGTTGGTCTCTCTCAAACATCCAATGATAGTGCTCCTCGGCCGAAGGCTTTTATGCACACAGCAACCGCCCACCTCTCGTCAACACTGTCACTGGCCCTCCCTACTCAACCCTAACGCCCTGTCCCCCCCACACACCTCCCTCAGCCAGATATTTATAGAAGGAACTAGAATGTCTATTCATGGCAGATGTAGCACTAGAATGGAATCTAAAATCAGGACCTCCCATCGACCAATCGAACACAGCTGCCCAGCACTTTGTTTCAACCCCTCCTCCCTCCTCCTTCCCTCCCTCCCTCCCTGTCCTGCCAATTGTAATCCCCACTCCAAGCTCACCCTAGCCATGACACAGGGCTAGAGGAATCTGAGAGTCTGCTGTAAAGCAGACAGCCCTGCTCAGCAGGTCTACAAGCATAGCGGGGAGATGTAAATATACCGTTGCTAACACACAGCCCGGTAGAGAACAGTACGTTATGTGACAAGCCAGCCACTTATGTGCAATTAGCAGCTATACATTAAGAATGCACACTGGAATCCTAGGAGCTCAAACAAGCAGAACAGAACAGACACCCACACCCACACCGACACCCACCCCATGCTTACATACAATACATGTTATGTTGGAGGTGTTTGGTGTGATAGGAGATAGTCCTGACATGGAGGAATGGAACGAGAGCTTAGTTAGACAAGTGCTCACGCTGATAATGTCATGTAGAACCTACAGTTGAAGTCGGAAGTTTACATACACTTAGGTTGGAGTCATTAAAACTAATTTTTCAACCACTCTACAAATTTCCTGTTAACAAACTATAGTTTTGGCAAGTCGATTAGGACATCTACATTGTGCAAGACACAAGTACATTTTCCAACTATTGTTTACAGACAGATTATTCCATCTATAATTCACTGTATCACAATTCCAGTGGATCAGAAGTTAAAATACACTAAGTTGACTGTGCCTTTAAACCGCTTGGAAAATTCCAGAAAATGATGTCATGGCTTTAGAAGCTTCTGATAGGCTAATTGACATAATTTGAGTCAATTGGAGTTGTACCTGTGGATGCATTTCAAGGCCTACCTTCAAACTCAGTGCCTCTTTGCTTGACACGAAAATGAAAAGAAATCAGCAAAGACCTCAGAAAAGAATTGCAGACCTCCACAATTCTGGTTCATCCTTGGGAGCCATTTCCAAATGCCTGAAGGTACCACGTTCATCTGTACAAACAATAGTACGCAAGTATTAACCCCATGGGACCACGCAGCCGTCATACCGCTCAGGAAGGAGACATGTTCTGTATAGCCCTTCTTACATCAGCTGATATCTCAAAGTGCTGTACAGAAACCCAGCCTAAAACCCCAAACAGCAAACAATGCAGGTGTAGAAGCACGGTGGCTAGGAAAAACTCTCTAGAAAGGCCAGAACCTAGGAAGAAACCTAGAGAGGAACCAGGCTATGTGGGGTGGCCAGTCCTCTTCTGGCTGTGCCGCGTGGAGATTATAACAGAACATGGCCAATATGTTCAAATGTTCATAAATGACCAGCAGGGTAAAATAATAATAATCACAGTGGTTGTCGAGGGTGCAGCAAGTCAGCACCTCAGGAGTAAATGTCAGTTGGCTTTTCATAGCCGATCATTAGGAGTATCTCTAACTCTCCTGCTGTCTCTAGAGCGTTGAAAACAGCAGGTCTGGGACAGGTAGCACGTCTGGTGAACAGGTCAGTGTTCCATAGCCGCAGGCAGAACAGTTGAAACTGGAGCAGCAGCACGGCCAGGTGGACTGGGGACAGCAAGGAGTCATCATGCCAGGTAGTCCTGAGAGAGAGAGAGAGAGAGAGAGAGAGAGAGAGAGAGAGAGAGAGAGAGAGAGAGAGAGAGAGAGAGAGAGAGAGAGAGAGAGAGAGAGAGAGAGAGAGAGAGAGAGAGAGAGAGAGAGAGAGAGAATACTTAAATTCACACAGGACACCGGATAAGACAGGGGAAGTACTCCAGATTGAACAAACTGACCTCTAGCCCCGACACAAACTACTGCCTCATAAATACTGGAGGCTGAGACAGGAGGGTCAGGAGACACTGTGGCCCCTATCTCTACAATTATTCTGACATTTCACATTCTTAAAATAGAGTGGTGATCCTAATTGACCTAAAATAGGGATTTTTACTTGGATTAAATGTCAGGAATTGTGGAAAAACTGAGTTTAAATGTATTTGGCCAAGGTTTATGTAAACGTCCGACTTCAACCGTATATCTCCTCTCTGTCTAATCTATGTCTTCTCTCTGACACCTCTCTAACTCCTCTCTGTCTCCTCTCTAACTCCTAACTCCTCTCTAACTCCTCTCTGCCTCCTCTCTGTCTCCTCTCTGTTTCGTCTCTAACTCCTCTTTGCCTCCTCTCTAACTCCTCTCTAACTCCTCTCTAACTCTTCTCTAACTGCTCTCTGCCTCCTCTCTGTCTCCCAACTCCCCTCTGCCTCCCCTCTGCCTCCCCTCTGCCTCCTCTCTAACTCCTCTCTAACTCCTCTCTAACTCCTCTCTAACTCCTCTCTAACTCCTCTGTCTCCTCTCTAACTACTCTCCATCTCCTCTCCGTCTCCCCTATCTCCCCTCTGTCTCCCCTATCTCCCCTCTGTCTCCCCTATCTCCCCTCTGTCTCCCCTATCTCCCCTCTGTCTCCCCTATCTCCCCTCTGTCTCCCCTCTGTCCCTCCTCTCTGCCTCCCCTCTGTTTCCCCTCTAACTCCTAACTCTTCTCTAACTCCCCACTAACTCCTCTCTGCCTCCTCTCTAACTCCTAACTCCTCTCTGTCCCCTCTCTGTCCCCTCTAACCCCTCTCTAACCCCTCTCTAACCCCCCTCTAACTCCTCTAACTCCTCTAACTCCTCTCTAATTCCTTTGTCTCCTCTCTGTCTCCTCTCTAACTCCACTCCAACCACTCTCCGTCACCTCTCCATCTCCTCTCCAACTCCTCTCCATCTCCTCTAACTCCACTCTAACTCCTCTCTGTCTCCTAACTCCTCTCTAACCCCTCTCTGTCTCCTCTCTAACTCCTAACTCCTCTCTAACCCCTCTCTGTCTCCTCTGTGACTAATCTCTGTCTCCTCTCTAACTCCTCTGAGTCCTCTCTAACTCCTCTGTCTACTCTCTAACTCCTCTGTCTACTCTCTAACTCCTCTGTCTACTCTCTAACTCCTCTGTCTACTCTCTAACTCCTCTGTCTACTCTCTAACTCCTCTGTCTACTCTCTAACTCCTCTCTGTCTCCTCTCTAACTCCTCTGTCTCCTCTCTAACTCCTCTGTCTACTCTCTAACTCCTCTGTCTACTCTCTAACTCCTCTGTCTACTCTCTAACTCCTCTGTCTACTCTCTAACTCCTCTGTCTACTCTCTAACTCCTCTGTCTACTCTCTAACTCCTCTCTGTCTCCTCTCTAACTCCTCTCTGTCTCTCTAACTACTAACTCCTCCCTAACTCCTCTTTGTCTCCTCTCGAACTCCTCTCTAACTCCTCTTTGTCTCCTCTCTAACTCCTAACTCCTCTCTGACTAATCTCTGTCTTCTCTCTGAATCCTCTAACTCCTCTCTGACTAATCTCTGTCTTCTCTCTGAATCCTCTAACTCCTCTCCGACTAATCTGTCTCCTCTCTAACGTTTCTCTAACTCCTCTCTAACTACTCTCTGACTAATATCTGTCTTCTCTCTAACTCCTCTCTTACTCATAACTCCTCTCTGCCTCCTCCCTGTCTCCTCTAACTCCTCTTGGTCTCCTCTGTCTCCTCTCTAACTCTTCTCTGTTTCCTTTCTAAATCCTCTCTGTCTCCTCTCCAACTCCTATCAAACTCCTCTCTGTCTCCTCTCTGTCTCCTCTCTGTCTCCTCTCTGTCTCCTCTCTGTCTCCTCTCTGTTTCCCCTCTGTTTCCCCTCTAACTCCTAACTCTTCTCCAACTCCCCACTAACTCCTCTCTGCCTCCTCTCTAACTCCTCTCTGCCTCCTCTCTGTCCCCTCTCTGTCCCCTCTAACCCCTCTCTGTCCCCTCTAACCCCTCTCTAACCCCTCTAACTCCTCTCTAACTCCTCTGCCTCCTCTGCCTCCTCTGCCTCCTCTCCAACTCCTCTCCAACTCCTCTAATTCCTTTGTCTCCTCTCTAACTCCACTCCAACCACTCCGTCACCTCTCCATCTCCTCTCCAACTCCTCTCCATCTCCTCTAACTCCACTCTAACTCCTCTCTTACTCATAACTCCTCTCTGCCTCCTCCCTGTCTCCTCTTGGTCTCCTCTGTCTCCTCTCTAACTCTTCTCTGTTTCCTTTCTAAATCCTCTCTGTCTCCTCTCCAACTCCTATCAAACTCCTCTCTGTCTCCTCTCCAACTCCTATCAAACTCCTATCAAACTCCTCTCTGTCTCCTCTCTGTCTCCTCTCTGTCTCCTCTCTGTCTCCTCTCTGTCTCCTCTCGGTCTCCTCTCTATCTCCTCTAACTCCTCTCTGCCACCTCTGTCTCCTCTCTGTCTCCTCTCTTTGTCCTAAATGTCTCCTCTCTAAAGTCACTGCAGAATGGCATACTTAACATGGACAACCTAGTTTTGTTTTGAATGAGTTCCAATGCTGGCTCTCTGTCCTGTCTGAGTGTAAAGGGAATTTTCAGGTGAACAAAAGAGAAACGCTTTTGTGGATATAGTCAATAACAAAACAGGGAGACCTCTAGCAGAAAATGTCTAACTTGGCCTTTGCCGAGAAGGCCCTTATATCCTAATTCCACAGAACCAGGAAGTCAAAACAATGGTGTCATCAGCTAGAGAATGGCACAGTGTTCCTGTCACGTTCTGACCTTTATTTCCTTTGTTTTGTATTTATTTAGTATGGTCAGGGCGTGAGTTGGGGTGGGCAGTCTATGTTTGTTTTTCTATGATTTTGGGTATTTTTATGTTTCGGCCTAGTATGGTTCTCAATCAGAGGCAGGTGTCATTAGTTGTCTCTGATTGAGAATCATACTTAGGTAGCTTGGGTTTCACTGTTTGTTTGTGGGTGATTGTCTATGTTAGTTGCTTGTGTCAGCACAGTTCTCATTATAGCCTTACGGTCATTATTTGTTTATTGTTTTGTATAGTTTTTGTATTCAGTGTTCAGTGCTTTCTTTTAATTAAATATTCATCATGAACACATACCATGCTGCATCTTGGTCCTCTCCTTACGACGGTCGTGACAGTTCCACAGAACACAACAACAATCGGTGTCCTTGGTCCTTGGACCTCCAGTCTGGCGTCAATCCCGATCAACACATATGAGTTTAAAATACAGCATAGTGTCTAGTGACTAAATCCCGTAACACTAATGAGTGTCACAAATATAAAGCTTCAAATCATGTGAATAACAGTAAGGGGAAATACAGAAATATGCAAAGCATTGTGTTAATTACTCTTTAATTAATATTAATGTTATTCATCTTAAATATGTTTCTAACTTTGATTTAAAGCATTTTTATTCCACCAGCAAATACAACAACATGAAGAAGGACAGTTTTGGCATGCACTTTCCAGTGCCCAACCTATATTACGGTAAGTTCAAAATATCAGATTATCCTCAGTATGTCTCCACTGACTGTCTAAAATCTGTTCTCCTTCAGGTTACAGATGACTGTGGTCCTCACATGTGTATCACCTGGCTATAATAATATTAATATTAAATATAAGAATATTTATTTATTGAACTTTTATTTGATCATGGAGTCATACTGAGACCAAGGTCTCTTTTACAGATGAACCACGAATTACATATACATTACAGAAAATACACACATGCAAATTGAAATCCAAAATGCAAGCAGAAAGAAAAAACACAGTCATTAAACATCTATCAGCTTTCTACCAAAACATAAAATGTCATGTTCATGTAATGTTTTAAAGATTTTATTCACAAATAAGGTGCAAGACTATTAAACTAAACTAAACTCTGATTTACTCAGTAGAGACCAAAGGAATTCCTGAAACAGGATGTGGGAACTCAAATGTCTAAACAGGACAAAGACCCTAAGCACACAGCCAAGTCAACGCAGGGCTGGCTTCAGGACAAGTCTCTGAATGTCCTTGAGTGGCCCAGCCAGAGCCCGGACTTGAACCCGATCGAACATCTCTGGAGAGACCCGAAAAAATGCTGTGCAGCGACACTCACCATCCAAACTGACAGAGCTTGAGAGGATCTGCAGAGAAGAATGGGAGAAATTCCACAAATACAGGTGTGCCAAGCTTGTAGCATCATACCCAAGAAGATTCGAGGCTGTAATCGCTGCCAAAGGTGTTTCAACAAAGTACTGAGTCAAGGGTCTGAATAATTACGTAAATGGGTTTCCATTTTTTTATTTTATAAATTTGCACAAATTTATAAAAACCTGTTTTTGCTTTGTCTTTATGTCTTTATTGGGTGTAGATTGATGAGGGGGAAAATAATTTTATACATTTTATAATAAGGCTGTAACGTAACAAAATGTGAAAAAAGTCAAGTGATCTGAGTACTTTCAGAAGGCACTGTATGCTTAAATCATAAGAGTTATTTTTATGCACTCTAGAGAACAAAATGTTCTTAGTTTTATCTGCATTCAAAACTGACTTCAAGTCAATAAAG
>NW_025750080.1:0-20957 GCF_021184085.1 Oncorhynchus gorbuscha | reverse complement strand
GATCCAGAGACCCAACACTACTGGAATGAACCACAGAGACCCAAAATAACCAGAATGAACCACAGTGACCCAACAGAACCAGAATGAACCACAGTGACCCAACAGAACCAGAATGAACCACAGAGACCCAACAGTACTGGAATGAACCAGAGACCCAACAGAACCAGAATGAACCAGAGAGAGCCACAGAGACCCAACGGAACCAGAATGAACCAGAGACTCAACAGAACCAGAATGAACCAGATACCCAACAGAACCAGAATGAACCAGATATCCAACAGAACCAGAATGAACCAGAGACCCAACAGAACCAGAATGAACTAGATATCCAACAGAACCAGAATGAACTGGGGGGCCCAACAGAACCAGAATGAACCAGAGACTCAACAGAACCAGAATGAACCACAGAGACCCAACAGACCAGAATGAACCAGGGCCAACAGAACCAGAATGAACCACAGAGATCCAACAGAACCAGAATGAACCACATGCCCAACAGAACCAGAATGAACCAGAGACTCAACAGAACCAGAATGAACCACATAGACCCAAAGAACCAGAATGAACCACAGTGACCCAACAGAACCAGAATGAACCACAGAGATCCAACAGAACTGGAATGAACCAGAGACCCAACAGAACCAGAATGAACCAGAGAGAATGAACCAGAGAGACCCAACAGAACCAGAATGAACCACATAGACCCAGCAGAACCAGAATGAACCAGGGTGAACCACAGAGCCAGGGCCCAACAGAACCAGAATGATCCAGAGACCCAACACTACCAGGAATGAACCACAGAGACCCAAAAGAACCAGAATGAACCATTGAGATCCAACAGAACCAGAATGAATCCAGAGACCCTGGGGAACAGAACCAGAATGAATAAAAGTGAAGAAATAGTCATCTCTCGTAACAGCAAACCACTAAAGCAGGGCAATGAACCTAGGGACCGATATAGACCCAACAGAACCAGAATGAACCACTTTGAGACCCAACTGATATGAACCAGAATAGTCCACCAGAGGACTGATATAGAGCTAACAGAACCAGAATGAACCAGAGAGACCCAACAGACCCTTTTGGCCACCTTTCCTTCCAGTTCTCTGCTGCCACAGACTGGAACCATAGCCACTGCAGTTGCAGACTAATATCTCCCTCACTAGTTTCAGCAAGCTATCTAGGGCTTTCCTGAGTGATGATGCAGTACCATCTGAAGAGCCCAATAAAAGTGAAGAAATATTGTCTCCTGACTCCATTATGTATATTATCACCTGCAAAATCATGTTAGGTGGTATTGTCTCCTGACTAAAAGCAGGGCAATTGTCTCCTGACTACATTAGTCTGACTACAGTATGTGGTGGTATTGTCTCTGACTACAGTATGTTTGATTGTCTCCTGACTACAGTATGCTTGGTGGTAGTCTCCTGACTACAGTATGTTTGGTGGTATTGTCTCCTGATAGAGTATGTTTGGTGATATTGTCTCTGACTACAGTATGTTTGGGATTGTCTCCCTGACTATATGTTTGGTGGTATTGTCTCCTGACTACAGTATGTTTGGTGGTAGTCCTGACTACCACTGCATTATGGGTGGTACTCCTGATATATGTTTGGTGGTATTGTCTCCTGAAGCTACAGTATGTTACGTATTGTCTCTGACAGCAGTATGTGTGGTATTGTCTCCTGACTGTATGTTTGGTGGTATCCCCAAAAGCCATTACTGACCCACTTGTGGTATTGTCTCCTGACTACAGTATGTTTGGTGGTATTGTCTCTGACTGCCAGTATGACCGTCTCCTGACTACAGTATGTTTAGTGTACTACATTAGTCTGACTGCATTATGCTTGGTGGTATTATCTCCCTACAGTATGTTTAAGCATCAGTATGCTGGGGTATTGTCTCGACTCAGTAGCTTGGTCTTATTGTCTCTGTAAATTAGTCTGACTGCATTATGCTTGGTCGTATCCCCATATTGTTTGGTGGTATTACTCTTTACATTATGCTTGGTGGTATTGTCTCCTGACTACATTATATTTCGTGGTATTATCACCTGACTACAGTCATGTTAGGTGGTATTGTCTCTGACTACAGTATGTTTGGTGGTATTGTCTCCTGACTACATTAGTCTCCTGACTACAGTATGCTTGGTGCTTGTCTTATTGTCTCCTGACTACACATTATGCTTGGTCTTATTGTCTCCTGACTACATTATGTTTGGTCTTATTGTCTCCTGACTACAGTATGTTTGGTGGTATTGTCTCCTGACTTCAGTATGTTTTATTATCACCTGACTACATTATAGGTTGGTATTGTCTCTGACTACAGTATGCTTGGTGGTATTGTCTCCTGACTACATTCTTATTGTCTCCTGACTACAGTATGTTGGTCTTATTGTCTCCTGACTACAGTATGCTTAGTGGTATTGTCTCCTGACTACAGTATGCTTGGTCTTATTGTCTCCCTGACCACAGTATGCTTGGTCTTATTGTCTCCAGTATGTTTACTACATTATGCTTGGTGGTATTGTCTCCTGACTACATTATGTCTTACTCCTGACTACATTATGCTTGGTGGTATTGTCTCCTGACTACATTATGTTGGTGGTATTGTCTCCTGACTACAGTATGTTAGGTCTTATTGTCTCCTGACAACAGTATGTTTGGTGGTATTGTCTCCTGACTACAGTATGTTTGGTGGTATTGTCTCCCGACTACAGTATGTTTGGTGGTATTGTCTCCCGACTACATTAGTCTGTTTGCTGGTATTGTCTCCTGACTACATTAGTCTGACTACATTATAAGTTTGGTGGTATTGTCTCCCGACTACAGTATGTTAGGGTGGTATTGTCTCCTGACAACAATGGACTACATGTTTGGTGGTATTGTTTTGTAAGTTTAACCAGAGTATTTCAAATTGGTGGTATTGTCTCCTACCTGTTTGGGCAGTATTGTCTCACTACATTTCTCCCCATGCTTGGTGGGCAGATTGGTCATGGTAGCTTAATGTATCAACTTGAGATAGAAACCCTAAGAGTAGACATTGACTACAGTATGTTTGAGTGTTAAAACTCTGTTCTCCAACCTGCACTCAAAGCTCTGTAAATACAATGAATCAGTTGTGTCTGAAAAGCCGGATCTGTTCCTGCTCCTGGTGGTGGTGAGATGATGTTGAATACAGATGTTTGGTGGTATTGCCGTAAACCATCCGTCCTCTCCAGGCTGTTAAAGATTGTCCTGCCATTCTGACCCATTGTTCTCTTATTGCTGTTGTCCCCCTTTCTTGGTGGTACACCTGACACTATTCTTTATTTGGATGTATGGTATTATCTCCCTGACAGAAGCTTGGTGGTAGCTCCTCTTCCTGATGACCAAACATCAAAGACAATGGTTTGTTTGTAAAAGACCTCAGCTCCATGATGCGTTTTAATCTGTGGGGAGGTATCATGGTATCCACCATTATGTGGGAGGGTATCATGGTATCCAACCATTATGTGGGAGGGTATCATGTGTATCCACCATTATGTGGGAGGGTATCATGGTATCCACCATTGGAGGCTTGACAAAGAGAGTGTCATGGTTGTCCACACATTATGTGGGAGGGAGTATCATGGTATCCAGAAGCCTTCCTGATGTGGGAGGGTATCATGGTATCCACCATTATGTGGGAGGGTATCATGGTATCCACCATTATGTGGGAGGGTATCATGGTATCCACCATTATGTGGGAGGGTATCATGGTATCCACCATTATGTGGGAGGGTATCATGACTCTTTGGAGAGTTGACAAAGCAGTGAGTGTATCGTGGAGGAGAGACAGACTGGTGTCAACATGAAGAAGCCTTGTGTATATTAGTAGTTATATTAAAAACCTGATTGGACAGATTTAGCTCTGTCTCTCAGGTCAAGCCCAATGTATATCAGTATTACATTAGCAGCAAATTTTGAGAATTTAAATAAAATCCACCCTGTATATCACTGAATTGTTCCAATGTATATCAGTATTAAAACATTCCTGTCATCAGTTATGACATGTAGTCCACTCCCCTACAGAAACAATTGGACCAACTGAGACCAGCCTCCACTACCTCCACCCTGTATATCAGTATTACATTAGACCTCCACTACCACCCTGTATATCAGTATTATATTAGACCTCCACCCTGTATATCAGTATTACATTAGACCTCCACCCTGTATATCAGTATTATATTAGACCTCCACCCTGTATATCAGTATTACATTAGACCTCCACCCATGTATATCAGTATTACATTAGACCTCCACCCTGTATATCAGTATTACATTAGACCTCCACCCTGTATATCAGTATTATATTAGACCTCCACCCTGTATATCAGTATTACATTAGACCTCCACCCTGTATATCAGTATTACATTAGACCTCCACCCTGTATATCAGTATTATATTAGACCTCCACCCTGTATATCAGTATTACATTAGACCTCCACCCTGTATATCAGTATTACATTAGACCTCCACCCTCCACCCTGTATATCAGTATTATATTAGACCTCCACCCCGTATATCAGTATTACATTAGACCTCCCTACCCTGTATATCAGTATTACATTAGACCTCCACCCTGTATATCAGTATTATATTAGACCTCCACCCTGTATCAGTATTACATTAGACCTCCACCCTGTATATCAGTATTACATTAGACCTCCACCCTGTATATCAGTATTATATTAGACCTCCACCCTGTATATCAGTATTACATTAGACCTCCACCCTGTATATCAGTATTACATTAGACCTCCACCCTGTATATCAGTATTACATTAGACCTCCACCCTGTATATCAGTATTACATTAGACCTCCACCCTGTATATCAGTATTACATTAGACCTCCACCCTGTATATCAGTATTATATTAGACCTCCACCCTGTATATCAGTATTATATTAGACCTCCACCCTGTATATCAGTATTATATTAGACCTCCACCCTGTATATCAGTATTACATTAGACCTCCACCCTGTATATCAGTATTACATTAGACCTCCACCCTGTATATCAGTATTATATTAGACCTCCACCCTGTATATCAGTATTACATTAGACCTCCACCCTGGGTATATCAGTATTATATTAGACCTCCACCCTGTATATCAGTATTATATTAGACCTCCACCCTGTATATCAGTATTACATTAGACCTCCACCCTGTATATCAGTATTACATTAGACCTCCACCCTGTATATCAGTATTATATTAGACCTCCACCCTGTATATCAGTATTACATTAGACCTCCACCCTGTATATCAGTATTATATTAGACCTCCACCCTGTATATCAGTATTACATTAGACCTCCACCCTGTATATCAGTATTACATTAGACCTCCACCCTGTATATCAGTATTATATTAGACCTCCACCCTGTATATCAGTATTACATTAGACCTCCACCCTGTATATCAGTATTACATTAGACCTCCACCCTGTATATCAGTATTACATTAGACCTCCACCCTGTATATCAGTATTACATTAGACCTCCACCCTGTATATCAGTATTATATTAGACCTCCACCCTGTATATCAGTATTACATTAGACCTCCACCCTGTATATCAGTATTACATTAGACCTCCACCCTGTATATCAGTATTACATTAGACCTCCACCCTGTATATCAGTATTACATTAGACCTCCACCCTGTATATCAGTATTACATTAGACCTCCACCCTGTATATCAGTATTACATTAGACCTCCACCCTGTATATCAGTATTACATTAGACCTCCACCCTGTATATCAGTATTACATTAGACCTCCACCCTGTATATCAGTATTACATTAGACCTCCACCCTGTATATCAGTATTACATTAGACCTCCACCCTGTATATCAGTATTACATTAGACCTCCACCCTGTATATCAGTATTACATTAGACCTCCACCCTGTATATCAGTATTATATTAGACCTCCACCCTGTATATCAGTATTACATTAGACCTCCACCCACCCTGTATATCAGTATTACATTAGACCTCCACCCTGTATATCAGTATTACATTAGACCTCCACCCTGTATATCAGTATTACATTAGACCTCCACCCTGTATATCAGTATTACATTAGACCTCCACCCTGTATATCAGTATTACATTAGACCTCCACCCTGTATATCAGTATTACATTAGACCTCCACCCTGTATATCAGTATTACATTAGACCTCCACCCTGTATATCAGTATTACATTAGACCTCCACCCTGTATATCAGTATTACATTAGACCTCCACCCTGTATATCAGTATTACATTAGACCTCCACCCTGTATATCAGTATTACATTAGACCTCCACCCTGTATATCAGTATTACATTAGACCTCCACCCTGTATATCAGTATTACATTAGACCTCCACCCTGTATATCAGTATTACATTAGACCTCCACCCTGTATATCAGTATTATATTAGACCTCCACCCTGTATATCAGTATTACATTAGACCTCCACCCTGTATATCAGTATTATATTAGACCTCCACCCTGTATATCAGTATTACATTAGACCTCCACCCTGTATATCAGTATTATATTAGACCTCCACTACCTGTATATCAGTATTACATTAGACCTCCACCCTGTATATCAGTATTATATTAGACCTCCACCCTGTATATCAGTATTATATTAGACCTCCACCCTGTATATCAGTATTATATTAGACCTCCACCCTGTATATCAGTATTATATTAGACCTCCACTACCACCCTGTATATCAGTATTATATTAGACCTCCACTACCACCCTGTATATCAGTATTATATTAGACCTGCACTACCACCCTGTATATCAGTATTATATTAGACCTCCACCCTGTATATCAGTATTATATTAGACCTCCACCCTGTATATCAGTATTATATTAGACCTCCACCCTGTATATCAGTATTACATTAGACCTCCACCCTGTATATCAGTATTATATTAGACCTCCACCCTGTATATCAGTATTATATTAGACCTCCACCCTGTATATCAGTATTATATTAGACCTCCACCCTGTATATCAGTATTATATTAGACCTCCACCCTGTATATCAGTATTATATTAGACCTCCACCCTGTATATCAGTATTACATTAGACCTCCACCCTGTATATCAGTATTATATTAGACCTCCACCCTGTATATCAGTATTATATTAGACCTCCACCCTGTATATCAGTATTATATTAGACCTCCACCCTGTATATCAGTATTATATTAGACCTCCACCCTGTATATCAGTATTATATTAGACCTCCACCCTGTATATCAGTATTATATTAGACCTCCACCCTGTATATCAGTATTATATTAGACCTCCACCCTGTATATCAGTATTATATTAGACCTCCACCCTGTATATCAGTATTATATTAGACCTCCACTACCACCCAGTATATCAGTATTATATTAGACCTCCACCCTGTATATCAATATATTAGACCTCCACCCTGTATATCAGTATTATATTAGACCTCCACCCTGTATATCAGTATTATATTAGACCTCCACCCTGTATATCAGTATTATATTAGACCTCCACTACCACCCTGTATATCAGTATTATATTAGACCTCCACTACCACCCTGTATATCAGTATTATATTAGACCTCCACCCTGTATATCAGTATTATATTAGACCTCCACCCTGTATATCAGTATTATATTGACCTCCACCCTGTATATCAGTATTATATTAGACCTCCACCCTGTATATCAGTATTATATTAGACCTCCACTACCACCCTGTATATCAATATTATATTAGACCTCCACCCTGTATATCAGTTATATTAGACCTCCACCCTGTATATCAGTATTATATTAGACCTCCACTACCACCCTGTATATCAGTATTATATTAGACCTCCACCCTGTATATCAGTATTATATTAGACCTCCACTACCACCCTGTATATCAATATTATATTAGACCTCCACCCTGTATATCAATATTATATTAGACCTCCACTACCACCCTGTATATCAGTATTATATTAGACCTCCACCCTGTATATCAGTATTATATTAGACCTCCACCCTGTATATCAGTATTATATTAGACCTCCACCCTGTATATCAGTATTACATTAGACCTCCACCCTGTATATCAGTATTATATTAGACCTCCACCCTGTATATCAGTATTATATTAGACCTCCACCCTGTATATCAGTATTATATTAGACCTCCACCCTGTATATCAGTATTATATTAGACCTCCACCCTGTATATCAGTATTACATTAGACCTCCACCCTGTATATCAGTATTATTAGACCTCCACCCTGTATATCAGTTTATATTAGACCTCCACCCTGTATATCAGTATTACATTAGACCTCCACCCTGTATATCAGTATTACATTAGACCTCCACCCTGTATATCAGTATTACATTAGACCTCCACCCTGTATATCAGTATTATATTAGACCTCCACTACCACCCTGTATATCAGTATTACATTAGACCTCCACCCTGTATATCAGTATTATATTAGACCTCCACCCTGTATATCAGTATTATATTAGACCTCCACCCTGTATATCAGTATTATATTAGACCTCCACTACCACCCTAATGATCAGGTGACTCATTCCAAGTTTTTAGATTGATGTTTGCTTTAACTTTTCTGTTACATTTCCACAGAATATTTCCTACGTTTTTAGTCACTAAATAATAGTTTTCTAATTTCTATGTCAGCTGGCTGAGGTAAAGGTAATAAATACAGTCGCAGGTGATAAGACAAAATTTCTCTTTTCTCTCTTAGTTCTGGGAGGACATTTACATTCAGACTGTGAGCAGAGCAAAGCAATCCCCTTCCCTTCACTCATGGCATTATACCATGTGTGTTCATTTCCTGTTGATCAGATAGAATGGGTGATGCATTCTTCCAACCTGACACAACGATGCTGATAAAACACTGGCGAACGGAGTTATTTTAGTGACACACAAGTATTGGAGGGAAATGAAGTTGTACGACGGTACCATATTATACACGTCGCAAATAACAGTGTCTGAATAATCACAACCAATGTCTCTATAAATGTCTGTTTTAAATGACTTTCAGAGCGTTTTGTAGGTGTGTTAATACTAACTGCCTTGGTCTGACAGAGGCAGACATCATTAGAGTAATACTCTGTCAGCAGGTCCACCAGCCTTATTACCTGGTAACATCATTAGAGTAATACTCTGTCAGTCTGGCGGTCCACCAGCCTTATTACCTGGTAACATCTGGTAGTCCAGTCTGGTCCAGCCTTATTACCTGGTAACATCATTAGAGTAATACTCTGTCAGTCTGGTCCACCAGTCCTGGTAACATCACTCTGTCCAGTCTGGTCCACCAGCCTTATTACCTGGTAACATCATTAGAGTAATACTCTGTCAGTCTGGTCCACCAGCCTTATTACCTAGTAACATCATTAGAGTAATACTCTGTCAGTCTGGTCCACCAGCCTTATTACCTGGTAACATCATTGATAATACTCTGTCAGTCTGGTCCACCAGCCTTATTAACCTGGTAACATCTAGTCTGTAATACTCTGTCAGTCTGGTCCACCAGCCTTTTAATGAACCCTTAGATAATCTCTCTGGTAACATTTTGCAATAGATGTAATACTCTGTCCAGGGTCCACTGGTAGTAATACTCTGTCAGTCTGGTCCACCAGCCTTATTACCTGGTAACATCATTAGAGTAATACTCTGTCAGTCTGGTCCACAGCCTTAGAGGGAGGGGAACTGGTAACATCATTAGAGTAATACTCTGTCAGTCTGGTCCACCAGCCTTATTACCTGGTAACATCTGGTAGAGTAATACTCTGTCAGTCTGGTCCACCAGCCTTATTACCTGGTAACATCATTAGAGTAATACTCTGTCAGTCAGGTCAGTTACCTGGTAACATCATGGTCTGTCAGTAATCCCTGTATCTACCTGTCAGTCTGATCCACCAGCTTATTACCTCTAACATCATTAATGTAATACTCTGTCAGTCTGGTCCACCAGCCTTATTACCTGGTAACATCATTAGAGTAATACTCTGTCAGTCTGGTCCACCAGCCTTATTACCTGGTAACATCTGGTCTGAGTAATATCTGTCAGTCTGGTCCAGGCCTAATACTGGTAACATCATTAGAGTAATACTCTGTCAGTCTGGTCCACCAGCCTTATTACTGGTAACATCATTAGAGTAATACTCTGTCAGTCTGGTCCACCAGGTCCTCTGTCAGTCTGGTACACCAGCCTTATTGTCTGGTAACATCATTAGAGTAATACTCTGTCAGTCTGGTCCACCAGCCTTATTACCTGGTAACATCATTAGAGTAATACTCTGTCAGTCTGGTCCACCAGCCTTATTACCTGGTAACATCTGGTCTGAGTAATACTCTGTCAGTCTGGTCCACCAGCCTTATTACCTGGTAACATCATTAGAGTAATACTCTGTCAGTCTGGTCCACCAGCCTTATTACCTGGTAACATCTGGTCTGAGTAATACTCTGTCAGTCTGGTCCACCAGCCTTATTACCTGGTAACATCATTAGAGTAATACTCTGTCAGTCTGGTCCACCAGCCTTATTACCTGGTAACATCTGGTCTGAGTAATACTCTGTCAGTCTGGTCCACCAGCCTTATTACCTGGTAACATCATTAGAGTAATACTCTGTCAGTCTGGTCCACCAGCCTTATTATCTGGTAACATCATTAGAGTAATACTCTGTCAGTCTGGTCCACCAGCCTTATTATCTGGTAACATCATTAGAGTAATACTCTGTCAGTCTGGTCCACCAGCCTTATTACCTGGTAACATCATTAGAGTAATCCTCTGTCAGTCTGGTCCACCAGCCTTATTACCTGGTAACATCATTAGAGTAATACTCTGTCAGTCTGGTCCACCAGCCTTATTACCTGGTAACATCATTAGAGTAATACTCTGTCAGTCTGGTCCACCAGCCTTATTATCTGGTAACATCATTAGAGTAATACTCTGTCAGCAGGTCCACCAGCCTTATTACCTGGTAACATCATTAGAGTAATATTCTGTCAGTCTGGTCCACCATCCTTATTATCTGGTAACATCTGGTCTGAGTAATACTCTGTCAGTCTGGCGGTCCACCAGCCTTATTACCTGGTAACATCATTAGAGTAATACTCTGTCAGTCTGGTCCACCAGCCTTATTACCTGGTAACATCTGGTCTGAGTAATACTCTGTCAGTCTGGTCCACCAGCCTTATTACCTGGTAACATCATTAGAGTAATACTCTGTCAGTCTGGTCCACCAGCCTTATTGTCTGGTAACATCATTAGAGTAATACTCTGTCAGTCTGGTCCACCAGCCTTATTGTCTGGTAACATCATTAGAGTAATACTCTGTCAGTCTGGTCCACCAGCCTTATTATCTGGTAACATCTGGTCTGAGTAATACTCTGTCAGTCTGGTCCACCAGCCTTATTATCTGGTAACATCATTAGAGTAATCCTCTGTCAGTCTGGTCCACCAGCCTTATTACCTGGTAACATCTGGTCTGAGTAATCCTCTGTCAGTCTGGTCCACCAGCCTTATTGTCTGGTAACATCATTAGAGTAATACTCTGTCAGTCTGGTCCACCAGCCTTACTACCTGGTAACATCTGGTCTGAGTAATACTCTGTCAGTCTGGTCCACCAGCCTTATTATCTGGTAACATCATTAGAGTAATACTCTGTCAGTCTGGTCCACCAGCCTTATTACCTGGTAACATCATTAGAGTAATCCTCTGTCAGTCTGGTCCACCAGCCTTATTATCTGGTAACATCATTAGAGTAATACTCTGTCAGTCTGGTCCACCAGCCTTATTACCTGGTAACATCTGGTCTGAGTAATACTCTGTCAGTCTGGTCCACCAGCCTTATTATCTGGTAACATCATTAGAGTAATACTCTGTCAGTCTGGTCCACCAGCCTTATTACCTGGTAACATCATTAGAGTAATACTCTGTCAGTCTGGTCCACCAGCCTTATTAACCGGTCATATCTAGTCTGTCATTCCCTACTTTATATCTACAGGACAACTTGGTTTAATGAACCCTGATGAAGGTCTCCATCTCGTCCATCATTCACTACTTTGCAATGGATGTAGAGGAGAATATTCCCATTGTAGAGGGGAACGGATGTAGAGGGGAACGGATGTAGAGGGGAACGGATGTAGAGGGGAACGGATGTAGAGGGGAACGGATGTAGAGGGGAACGGATGTAGAGGGGAACGAATGTAGAGGGGAACGGATGTAGACTGTAGATTTGCCCCTGAGTAAATAATGTTGATCAATCAACTTGATGTTGTATTAATGTATTACATTGGAAGGATCAGACAAACTGGGACAATGAGAGAACACAACAGATCTTACTGGATCTCTCATTAAACCTCCTGTATAGAATAACACAACAGATCTTACTGGATCTCTCATTAAACCTCCTGTATAGAATAACACAACAGATCTTACTGAATCTCTCATTAAACCTCCTGTATAGAATAACACAACAGATCTTACTGAATCTCTCATTAAACCTCCTGTATAGAATAACACAACAGATCTTACTGGATCTCTCATTAAACCTCCTGTATAGAATAACATCACAGATCTTAATGAATCTCTCATTAAACCTCCTGTATAGAATAACACAACAGATCTTACTGAATCTCTCATCAAACCTCCTGTATAGAATAACACAACAGATCTTACTGGGTCTCTCATTAAACCTCCTGTATAGAATAACACAACAGATCTTACTGAATCTCTCATCAAACCTCCTGTATAGAATAACACAACAGATCTTACTGAATCTCTCATTAAACCTCCTGTATAGAATAACACAACAGATCTTACTGGATCTCTCATTAAACCTCCTGTATAGAATAACACAACAGATCTTACTGGGTCTCTCATTAAACCTCCTGTATAGAATAACACAACAGATCTTACTGAATCTCTCATCAAACCTCCTGTATAGAATAACACAACAGATCTTACTGAATCTCTCATTAAACCTCCTGTATAGAATAACACAACAGATCTTACTGAATCTCTCATTAAACCTCCTGTATAGAATAACACAACAGATCTTACTGGATCTCTCATTAAACCTCTTGTATAGAATAACACAACAGACTGTGCCCAATTTGTAAGTCGCTCTGGATAAGAGCGTCTGCTAAATGACTTAAATGTTAAATGTCTGTATTCAGACTTGACCCATTTTCCAGTTTTCAAGGAGACACTGTATAGAAACCAAGCATTAGTGTTTGGTTTGTGTGTTGTAGAACCCTGAATATTGATCTTGGGTAGCTTCATTAGCTGGAAGTTGACATGTCAGATTGATGTCTCTTTAAAAGTGGGTCCTGGGCAGGCTACCTGGGGAATGGCTCTGTTGATGCTGCTATGCCTTGGAGATGCCGGTTGCCTTTAATGGGATCCGTCAATACAGCTTCCCTTTGATAATGATTGTTTTCAGCGTCCGGGGCGAGGAGCAGCATCTGAAGCTCCCTGTGGTTTCCTCCGGATAGGACACAACTCGAGGTCTCCTCGGTCGCTGCTTTACACATTTTGAGGTTGCGTTTGTTTAGTTTGTCTAAGTCATGACAGGCTACTCCTTTCAAAGTGTTCTCCGACGAACAATACACACGGGAACTCACGAAGAAAGATACAATTCCATATGGATATTTAACAAATCCTCTCCAATAACATGACAGCGTTAAGCAGATTGCTTAAGAGAGAACTCGCTGGATGTCTTGGTTCAGGATTAGCGTGGTGTAATTGAAAGACTGTATTTTCTGGCCCCTCTGAAAGAACATTGATTTTTAATACACTTGATGCCAGAATCTTGTTGTTGCCTTTAACAGTGTCTTTGATTTGTCTGGTTTAAATACACCACCAACGTAGGAAGATGAGGCTTTTCATTAAGACCTTCACCTTGCAGCAGGACAGGAAGCCCACATACCCCTTGCAGCAGGACAGGAAGCCCACCTTCACCTTGCAGCAGGACAGGAAGCCCACCTTCACCTTGCAGCATGACAGGAGGCCGACCTTCACCTTGCAGCAGGACAGGAAGCCGACCTTCACCTTGCAGCAGGACAGGAGGCCCACCTTCACCTTGCGGCAGGACAGGAAGCCGACCTTCACCTTGCGACAGGAGGCCGACCTTCACCTTGCGACAGGAGGCCGACCTTCACCTTGCGGCAGGACAGGAGGCTGACCTTCACCTTGCGGCAGGACAGGAGGCCGACCTTCACCTTGCGGCAGGACAGGAGGCCGACCTTCACCTTGCGGCAGGACAGGACACCTTCACCTTGGAGGCCGGACAGGAGGCCGACCTTCACCTTGCGGCAGGACAGGAGGCCCACCTTCACCTTGCGGCAGGACAGGAGGCCCACCTTCACCTTGCGGCAGGACAGGAGGCCCACCTTCACCTTGCGGCAGGACAGGAGGCCCACCTTCACCTTGCGGCAGGACAGGAGGCCGACCTTCACCTTGCGGCAGGACAGGGAGGCCCACCTTCACCTTGCGGCAGGACAGGAGGCCCACCTTCACCTTGCGGCAGGACAGGAGGCCCACCTTCACCTTGCGGCAGGACAGGAGGCCCACCTTCACCTTGCGGCAGGACAGGAGGCCCACCTTCACCTTGCGGCAGGACAGGAGGCCCACCTTCACCTTGCGGCAGGACAGGAGGCCCTTCACCTTGCGGCAGGACAGACCCACCTTCACCTTGCGGCAGGACAGGAGGCCCACCTTCACCTTGCGGCAGGACAGGAGGCCCACCTTCACCTTGCGGCAGGACAGGAGGCCCACCTTCACCTTGCGGCAGGACAGGAGGCCCACCTTCACCTTGCGGCAGGACAGGAGGCCCACCTTCACCTTGCGGCAGGACAGGAGGCCCACCTTCACCTTGCGGCAGGACAGGAGGCCCACCTTCACCTTGCGGCAGGACAGGAGGCCCACCTTCACCTTGCGGCAGGACAGGAGGCCCACCTTCACCTTGCGGCAGGACAGGAGGCCCACCTTCACCTTGCGGCAGGACAGGAGGCCCACCTTCACCTTGCGGCAGGACAGGAGGCCCACCTTCACCTTGCGGCAGGACAGGAGGCCCACCTTCACCTTGCGGCAGGACAGGAGGCCCACCTTCACCTTGCGGCAGGACAGGAGGCCCACCTTCACCTTGCGGCAGGACAGGAGGCCCACCTTCACCTTGCGGCAGGACAGGAGGCCCACCTTCACCTTGCGGCAGGACAGGAGGCCCACCTTCACCTTGCGGCAGGACAGGAGGCCCACCTACCTTGCGGCAGGACAGGAGGCCCACCTTCACCTTGCGGCAGGACAGGAGGCCCACCTTCACCTTGCGGCAGGACAGGAGGCCCACCTTCACCTTGCGGCAGGACAGGAGGCCCACCTTCACCTTGCGGCAGGACAGGAGGGACCCACCTTCCTTGCGGCAGGACAAACACTGGAGGCCCACCTTCCCCTTGCGGCAGGACAGGAGGCCCACCTTCCCCTTGCGGCAGAACAGGAGGCCCACCTTTTGCGGCAGGACAGGAGGCCCACCTTCCCTTGCGGCAGGACAGGTAGGCCCACCTTCCCTTGCGGCAGGACAGGAGGCCCACCTTCCTTGCGGCAGGACAGGAGGCCCACCTTCCTTGCGGCAGGACAGGAGGCCCACCTTCCCCTTGCGGCAGGACAGGAGGCCCACCTTCCCTTGCGGCAGGACAGGAGGCCCACCTTCACCTTTGCGGCAGGACAGGAGGCCCACCTTCCCTTGCGGCAGGACAGGAGGCCCACCTTCCCTTGCGGCAGGACAGGAGGCCCACCTTCCCCTTGCGGCAGGACAGGAGGCCCACCTTCCTTGCGGCAGGACAGGAGGCCCACCTTCCTTGCGGCAGGACAGGAGGCCCACCTTCCCTTGCGGCAGGACAGGAGGCCCACCTTCCTTGCGGCAGGACAGGAGGCCCACCTTCCCCTTGCGGCAGGACAGGAGGCCCACCTTCCTTTGCGGCAGGACAGGAGGCCCACCTTCCCCTTGCGGCAGGACAGGAGGCCCACCTTCCCTTGCGGCAGGACAGGAGGCCCACCTTCCCCTTGCGGCAGGACAGGAGGCCCACCTTCCCTGCGGCAGGACAGGAGGCCCACCTTCCCCTTGCGGCAGGACAGGAGGCCCACCTTCCCTTGCGGCAGGACAGGAGGCCCACCTTCCCTTGCGGCAGGACAGGAGGCCCACCTTCCTTGCGGCAGGACAGGAGGCCCACCTTCCCCTTGCGGCAGGACAGGAGGCCCACCTTCCCCCTTGCGGCAGGACAGGAGGCCCACCTTCCCTTGCGGCAGGACAGGAGGCCCACCTTCCCCTTGCGGCAGGACAGGAGGCCCACCTTCCCCTTGCGGCAGGACAGGAGGCCCACCTTCCCCTTGCGGCAGGACAGGAGGCCCACCTTCCCCTTGCGGCAGGACAGGAGGCCCACCTTCCCCTTGCGGCAGGACAGGAGGCCCACCTTCCCCTTGCGGCAGGACAGGAGGCCCACCTTCCCCCACCTTCCTCTGCGGCAGGACAGGAGGCCCACCTTCCCCTTGCGGCAGGACAGGAGGCCCACCTTCCCCTTGCGGCAGGACAGGAGGCCCACCTTCCCCTTGCGGCAGGACAGGAAGCTGATATTCACCTTGCGGCAGGACAGGAAGCCGACCGCAGACGACATTTCTAAAGTGCCGTCTGTAGATGAGGGAGAGAAAAACCGAAGTGCTTGGTAGATGATGAAAAGGGATGCAAATGTAGTGTCTTGATCAGCAGTGAGCTCCTCTCCCCCTGCCCTCCGCCCTATCAATACATTGAAAACACCATTTGGATCAGCAGTTGATTCTTTAATTAAGTTCTAGCCTAAATCTTTGTTATTGACTGGGGCCATTATCTTATGGACCTGTCTGTCTGTGCTGACTCAGTTTCCCTCTCTGTTCCAGTGACCTGGCTTAGTGGCTCCCCGTACACACACCGTGCCTGTTCTGTCAAATACACACAGCAGAACAGTAGCTAGTACCAGTCATATACAAACACCATGCCTGTTCTGTCAAATAAACACTGAAGAACAGTAGCTGGTACCAGTCATATAAACACTGAAGAACAGTAGCTGGTACCAGTCATATACAAACACCATGCCTGTTCTGTCATATAAACACTGAAGAACAGTAGCTGGTACCAGTCATATACAAACACCATGCCTGTTCTGTCAAATAAACACATCAGAACAGTAGCTAGTCCATTTAATGGACATTGTTGTAGTGATTGATACATTTAATGGACATTGTTGTAGTGATTGATACATTTAATGGACATTGTTGTAGGGATTGATACATTTAATGGACATTGTTGTAGTGATTGATACATTTAATGGACATTGTTGTAGTGATTGATACATTTAATGGACATTGTTGTAGGGATTGATACATTTTTCGAAAGGGAAAATCAAGTCTGACATTTCTAAGAGGACATTACAAATATCAGAAGCCTTTGTAAATGCTCTACAGTTGTCCTGCAACAGGTTGATCAAATGAAGATCCTACACCTGTAGGTTACTAACCCCAGGCAGACATTGTCCTGTTGTAATGCATGACATAGCTATGTACTTGACATTGAAATAACATATTTTTGATGACGGTCAATAGCGTGACTAAATTCTACCATTAGTCATAACCGATGGATAATACAGCCACCCAGTAAACAGCATTATTAGACGGTCAGCTGTGTATCTGTTAGTTTAACCCAGAGGGAGGGCTCTCTCCCCGATGGGCCCTACATCAATAAAGGCCTCTTGGAGAAGCTTCACTACAATACTTCCCATACAGATGGAGTCTATTCATCAGCTAGTATAGGATTACTTCATCATCATTACACTGATACACAGGGACTAACGTTAGAAACCTATCCCATGAATCATCACTGTGATGGATGTGGCCATTGGAACGTCAGAATTATATTTTCTCCTCCTAACCCTTCCCGGAACCCTTTCTGTCCAACTAGATGATGGCAAAGTTTGGGGTGCTATTATCTGCTGTTGAGGGGCACATTCTTTCCTAGCCAGTTCTCCTCTCCTCCTGCCTGTCTGTCTGTCTGCTGCCTGGTTCCTAGTGTCTTGTGGCTGGCTGGCTGGCTGTTGCCTGCCTGCCTGGTTCCTAGTGTCTTGTGGCTGGCTGGCTAGGCTGGCTAGCTGGCTGTGCCTGCCTGGTTCCTAGTGCCTTTGTGGCTGCTGCCTGCCTGGTGAGAGGCTCCTGACTCCACAATGCCTGCGCCTCAGGTGGGGGTTCTGAGCCTCCTGCTAGCCTCCTGCCAGCCCTACCGCCTGCCAGCTGAGCCAGCTTCCTGTTGAATACTAGTCAATCCCACTTGTCTCTCTGCATGCAGTGCGTCAGCTCCTCCCACCTGATAAATACCCCTAGCCCCTGAAGTGGTGAATTTGTTTACCCTCCCCTGCCTTCCCCTGAGGCCCGCAGCTAGTCCCCCACCACCACAGTTTAAAACGGGTGAAAGGATCGTGGAAGCTTTACATCTCTATGGGCATTCTCAACAACGTCTGCTCCACTCCGATTGGAAGCCACCACAAACAAATCCAATAGCTGCTAATCAGATCATCTCCCTCCCTACTTTTCATGCTGTGTTTCCTTCAGAAGCCCTTGTGCTAGTTCCAGCTGGGACTGTGTGATAAGACACTGGGAATGTAGTCATCATCTTCACGGTAGAGCAGCTCAGAGGGGGATTATGATATTCCTAACCTTACATTGGATACGGACTTGGGCAGCGCGGAGCGGGATAATCCTGTACATTAGCTGTCCATCCCTCTCCCAGTCCTGTACGCCTTCTCCTTTTAAAAGGATGCCTTCACAAGATTAGTGCAGACTAGCCCGTCATCATGTTATATGAGATAGCAGGGAGGAGACACACTGTTTACTCTGTCACTAGCCGGTTACCACCCAGTACTCTGGCCTGCACCTTAGATACTGCTGCCCTATCTACGTAGAGTCATTCAACACTGGTCACTTTAATAATGTTTACATACTGTTTTACACACTTCGTATGGATATACTGTATTCTAGTCATGGTTCATCCTGCTGTCCACTTCATATGTATATACTGTATTCTAGTTCATCCTATATAACTACTGCTGTCCACTTCATATGTATATACTGTATTCTAGTCATGGTTCATCCTGCTGTCCACTTCATATGTATATACTGTATTCTAGTCATGGTTCATCCTGCTGTCCACTTCATATGTATATACTGTATTCTAGTCATGGTTCATCCTGCTGTCCACTTCATATGTATATACTGTATTCTAGTCATGGTCCAGCCTATATAACTACTGCTGTCCACTTCATGTGTATATACTGTATTCTAGTCATGGTCCATCCTGTATAACTACTGCTGTCCACTTCATGTGTATATACTGTATTCTAGTCATGGTTCATCCTATATAACTACTGTTGTCCACTTCATATGTACATACTGTATTCTAGTTCATCCTATATAACTACTGCTGTCCACTTCATATGTATATACTGTATTCTAGTCATGGTTCATCCTATATAACTACTGCTGTCCACTTCATATGTATATACTGTATTCTAGTCATGGTTCATCCTATATAACTACTGCTGTCCACTTCATATGTATATACTGTATTCTAGTCATGGTTCCCTATATAACTACTGTGTCCATCATATGTATATACTATAGTATCCTATATAACAACTGCTGTCGAATATTCAACAGAACCTCTATGACAGAAATATCTGGTCATCAATGAATTGGAGAAAAGCCTTTATTGAATAACACAGCAACTGGAAATCACCAGGTAGGCCTCTATGAATAACACAGCAACTGGAAATCACCAGGTAGGCCTCTAGAATAACACAGCATCTGAAATCACCAGGTAGGCCTCTATGAATAACACAGCAACTGGAAATCACCAGGTAGGCCTCTATGAATAACCACAGCATCTGGAAATCACCAGGTAGGCCTCTACGAATAACACAGCATCTGGAAATCACCAGGTAGGCCATCTATGAATAACACAGCATCTGGAAAATCACCAGGCAGGCCTCTATGATAACACAGCATCTGGAAATCACCAGGTAGGCCTCTACGAATAACACAGCATCTGGAAATCACCAGGTAGGCCTCTAGCTTATTTGCATTTAGGAAACTATCATTTTGTAATTTATCCTATTTTATTCTATGATATTGTTGTTACTGTGTGTGTTGCCTGTATTAGGACATGGAAATATAAGAGCAGCTGATAGGTTGAAATTAACAAACTAGGCAACGTATAGATCACCACCTGATCCTCAAGAATTGGGCTGGCCGAACTGTGAACTTGTAGGAAGTGGATTCAAAGAAGACAATGATGAATGAATGTATAGCCTAATACTCATTTTTCATTTTGTCATTAATTCATTCTAAATAAATGACTAAGAATCATTTCATTGTATGCAGCTTAGATGCTAAACTTATAGACAAGTTGTTGAAATGCTGTTGTTGTGAAATGCTGTTGTTGTGTTGTTGAAGTGCTGTTGTGTTGTTGAAGTGCTGTTGTTGTGTTGTTGAAGTGCTGTTGTTGTGTTGTTGAAGTGCTGTTGTTGTGTTGTTGAAGTGCTGTTGTTGTGTTGTTGTTGTGTTGTGTTGTTGTTGTGTTGTGTTGTTGAAGTGGTGTTGTGTTGTGAAGTGTTGTTGTGTTGTGAAGTGCTGTTGTGTTGTTGAAGTGCTGTTGTGTTGTTGTGTTGTGAAGTGGTGTTGTTGAAGTGCTGTTGTGTTGTTGAAGTGCTGTTGTTGTTGAAGTGTTGTTGTTGTGTTGTTGTGTTGTGAAGTGGTGTTGTTGAAGTGCTGTTGTTGTGTTGTTGTGTTGTTGAAACGCTGTTGTTGTGTTTTT
>NW_025750079.1:0-20962 GCF_021184085.1 Oncorhynchus gorbuscha | reverse complement strand
CTCCCCTATTCTCCTCTTCTCTTATTCTCATCTCCCTATTCTCCTCTCCTCTATACTCCCTCTCCCTATTCTCCTCTTCTCTATTCTCCTCTTCATTCTCTCTCTCTATTCTCATCTCCCTATTCTCCCTCTCCCTATTCTCCTCTTTCTCTATTCTCCTCTCCCTATTCTCCTTCTCTATTCTCCTCTCCCTCATTCCCCTCTTCTCTATTCTCCTTCTCTATTCTCCTCTTCTCTATCTCCTCCTCTCCCTCTCTCCTCTTCTCATTCTCCCTCTTCTCTATTCTCCTCACCCCTATTCTCCTCTTCTCTATTCTCCTCTCCCTATTCTCCTCTTCTATTCTCCTTCTCCCATATTCTCCTCTCTCCTCTATTCTCCATCCTCCTCTCCATTCTCCTCTTCTATTCTCCTCTCCCCTATTCTCCTCTTCTCTATTCCCTCCTCTCTATTCTCTTCTTCTCTATTCTCCTCTTCCCTCTTCTCCTCTTTCTCTATTCTCCTCTCCCTATTCTCCTCTCTCCTATTCTCCCTCTTCTCTATTCTCCTCCTCTATTCTCCTCTTCTCATTCTCATCTCCCCTATTCTCCTCTCCCCTATTCTCCTCTTCTCTATTCTCCTCTTCTCTATTCTCCTCTCTCCTCTATTCTCCTCTCCTCATTCTCCTCTTCTCTATTCTCCTCCTTCTCTATTCCCCTTCTCTCTTCTCCATCTCCCTCTATTCTCCTCTCCTCTATTCTCCTCTCCCCTATTCTCCTCTTCCTATTCTCCTCTCTCCCTCTTATTCTCCTCTCTCTATTCTCCTCTCCCTATTCTCCTCTCTCCTATTCTCCTCTTCTCTATTCTCCTCCCCATTCTCCTCTCCTCATTCTCCTCTCCCCTATTCTCCTCTTCTCTATTCTCCTCTTCTCTATTCTCCTCTTCTCTATTCTCCTCTCTCCCTATTCTCCTCTCTCTCCCCTATTCTCCTCTCCCTATTCTCCTCTTCTCTATTCTCCTCTCTCTCTATTCTCCTCTTCTCTATTCTCCTCTCCCCCTATTCTCCTCTCTCTATTCTCCTCTTTCTCTATTCTCCTCTTCTCTATTCTCCTCTTCTCTATTCTCCTCTCTCTATTCTCCTCTCCCCTATTCTCCTCTCCCTATTCTCCTCTTCTCTATTCTCATTCTCTTCTCTATTCTCCTCTTCTCTATTCTCCTCTCTCTATTCTCCTCTCCCCTATTCTCCTCTTCTCTATTCTCCTCCTTCTCTATTCTCCTCTCCTCTATTCCTCCTCTCTCCTCTATTCTCCTCTATCTCCTCTTCTCCTATTCTCCCTTCTATTCTCATCTCCTCTATTCTCCTCTTCCCTATTCTCCTCTTCTCTATTCTCCTCTCTCTCTATTCTCCTCTTCTCTATTCTCTCTCTCTCTATTCTCCTCTCCCCTATTCTCCTCTTCTCTATTCTCCTCTCCCCTATTCTCCTCTTCTCTATTCTCCTCTCCCCTATTCTCCTCTTCTCTATTCTCATCTCCCCACTATTCTCCTCTTCTCTATTCTCCTCTCCCTATTCTCCTCTTCTCTATTCTCCTCTTCTCTATTCTCCTCTTCTCTATTCTCCTCTCCCCTATTCTCCTTCTATTCTCCTCTCCTATTCTCCTCTTCTCTATTCTCCTCTTCTCTATTCTCCTCTTCTCTATTCTCCTCTTCTCTATTCTCTTCTCCCTATTCTCCTCTTCTCTATTCTCCTCTTCTCTATTCTCCTCTTCTCTATTCTCCTCTTCTCTATTCTCCTCTTCCCTATTCTCCCTCTCCCCCTATTCTCCTCTTCTCTATTCTCCTCTCCTCTATTCTCCTCTTCCCTATTCTCCTCTCCCCTATTCTCCTCTCTCTCCCTATTCTCCTCTCCTCCTATTCTCCTCTTCCTCTATTCTCCTCTTCTCTATTCTCCTCTTCTCTATTCTCCTCTTCCCTATTCTCCTCTCTCTCTATTCTCATCTCCCCTATTCTCCTCTTCTCTATTCTCCTCTCCCCTATTCTCCTCTTCTCTATTCTCCTCTTCTCTATTCTCCTCTTCTCTATTCTCCTCTTCTCTATTCTCCTCTTCTCTATTCTCCTCTTCTCTATTCTCCTCTTCTCTATTCTCCTCTTCCCTATTCTCCTCTTCTCTATTCTCCTCTCCCTATTCTACCTCTTCTCTATTCTCCTCTTCTCTATTCTCCTCTTCTCTATTCTCCTCTTCTCTATTCTCCTCTCCCCTATTCTCCTCTTCTCTATTCTCCTCTTCTCTATTCTCCTCTTCTCTATTCTCACTCCCTATTCTCCTCTCCTCTATTCTCCTCTTCTCTATTCTCACTCTCCCTATTCTCCTCTTCTCTATTCTCCATCTTCTCTATTCTCTCTTCTCTATTCTCCTCTTCTCTATTCTCTCCTCTCCCCTATTCTCCTCTTCTCTATTCTCATCTCCCCTATTCTCCTCTTCTCTATTCTCCTCTTCTCTATTCTCCTCTTCTCTATTCTCCTCTTCTCTATTCTCCTCTCCCCTATTCTCCTCTTCTCTATTCTCATCTCCCCTATTCTCCTCTTCTCTATTCTCACTCTCCCTATTCTCCTCTTCTCTATTCTCCTCTTCTCTATTCTCCTCTCCTCTATTCTCCTCCCCTATTCTCATCTCCCCTATTCTCATCTTTCTCTATTCTCCTCTTCTCTATTCTCCTCTTCTCTATTCTCCTCTCCCTATTCTCCTCTTCTCTATTCTCCTCTTCTCTATTCTCCTCTTCTTCTCTATTCTCCTCTTCCTCTTCTCCTCTTCTCTATTCTCCTCTTCTCTATTCTCATCTCCCTCATTCTCCTCTTTCTCTATTCTCCTCTTCTCTATTCTCCTCTTCTCTATTCTCCATCTCCCTATTCTCCTCTTCTCTCTATTCTCCTCTTCTCTATTCCCCTCTTCTCTATTCTCCTCTTCTCTATTCTCCTCTCCCCTATTCTCCTCTTCTCTATTCTCATCTCCTCTATTCTCCTCTCCCTATTCTCCTCTTCTATTCTCCTCCCTATTCTCTCTTCTCTATTCTCCTCTTCTCTATTCTCCTCTTCTCTATTCTCCTCTTCTCTATTCTCCTCTTCTTTATTCTCCTTCTCTATTCTCCTCTTCTCTATCTCTATTCTCCTCTTCTCTATTCTCCTCTCCTATTCTCCTCTTCTCTATTCTCCTCTTCTCTATTCTCCTCTTCTCTATTCTCATCTCCCCTATTCTCTCTTCTCTATTCTCCTCTCCCCCTATTCTCATCTTCTCTATTCTCCTCTTCCCCCTCTTCTACTTCTCCTCTCCCCTATTCTCATCTTCTCTATTCTCCCTCTTCTCTATTCTCCTCTTCTCTATTCTCCTCTCCCCTCTTCTCCTCTTCTCTATTCTCATCTTCTCTATTCTCCTCTTCTCTATTCTCCTCTTCTCTATTCTCCTCTCTATTTCTCATCTTCCCTATTCTCCTCTTCTCTATTCTCCTCTCCCCTATTCCTCCTCTTCTCTATTCTCCTTCTCTATTCTCCTCTTCTATTCTCCTCTTCTCTATTCTCCTCTCCCCTATTCTCTCTTCTCTATTCTCCTCTTCTCTATTCTCCTCTTCTCTATTCCTCATCTCCTCTATTCTCCTCTTCTCTATTCTCCTCTCCCCTATTCTCCTCTTCTCTATTCTCCTCTTCTCTATTCTCATCTCCCCTATTCTCCTCTTCTCTATTCTCATCTTCTCTATTCTCATCTCCCTCCTCTTCTCTATTCCCCTCTCCCTATTCTCCTCTTCTCTATTCTCATCTCCCCTATTCTCCTTCTTCTCTATTCTCCCTCCCCCTATTCTCATCTTCTCTATTCTCCTCTTCTCTATTCTCCTCTCCCTATTCTCCTCTTCTCTATTCTCCTCTTCTCTATTCTCCTCTTCTCTATTCTCCTCTTCTCTATTCTCCTCTTCTCTATTCTCATCTCCCCTATTCTCTCTTCTCTATTCTCATCTCCCCTATTCTCCTCTTCTCTATTCTCCTCTCCCTATTACTCCTCTTCTCTATTCTCATCTCCCCTAATCTCTCCTCTTCTCTATTCTCCTCTCCCCTATTCTCCTCTCCCCTATTCTCCTCTTCTCTATTCTCATCTCCCTATTCTCCTTCTCTATTCTCCTCTTCTCTATTCTCCTCTTCTCTATTCTCCTCTTCTCTATTCTCCTCTTCTCTATTCTCCTCTTCTATTCTCCTCTTCTCTATTCTCCTCTCCCCTATTCTCCTCTTCTCTATTCTCCTCTCCCCTATTCTCCTCTTCTCTATTCTCCTCTCCCCTATTCTCCTCTCCCCTATTCTCCTCTTCTCTATTCTCCTCTCCCCTATTCTCCTCTTCTCTATTCCCCTCTCCCCTATTCTCCTCTTCTCTATTCCCCTCTCCCCTATTCTCCTCTTCTCTATTCTCATCTCCCCTATTCTCCTCTTCTCTATTCTCATCTCCCCCTATTCTCATCTTCTCTATTCTCATCTCCCCCTATTCTCCTCTTCTCTATTCTCCTCTTCCCTATTCTCCTCTCCCCCTATTCTCCTCTTCTCTATTCTCCTCTTCTCTATTCTCCTCTCCCCTATTCTCCTCTCCCCCTATTCTCCCTCTTCTCTATTCTCATTCTCCTCCCTATTCTCCTCTTCTCTATTCTCCTCTTCTCTATTCTCCTCACCTCTATTCTCCTCTTCTCTATTCTCCTCTTCTCTATTCTCCTCTCCCCTTTCTCCTCTTCTCTATTCTCCTCTCCCCTATTCTCTCTTCTCTATTCTCCTCTCCCCCTATTCTCCTCTTCTCTATTCTCCTCTTTCTCTATTCTCCTCTTCTCTATTCTCATCTCCCCTTTCTCTATTCTCCTTCTCCTCTCTATTCTCATCTTCTCTATTCTCCTCTTCTCTATTCTCCTCTTCTCTATTCTCTCCCCCTATTCTCCTCTTCTCTATTCTCATCTCCCTATTCTCCTCTTCTCTATTCTCCTCTCCCTATTCTCCTCTTCTCTATTCTCCTCTTCTCTATTCTCATCTCCCTATTCTCCTCTTCTCTATTTCCTCTTCTCTATTCTCCTCTTTCTCTATTCTCCTTCCTCTATTCTCTCTCCCCTATTCTCCTCTTCTCTATTCTCATCTCCCTATTCTCCTCTTCTCTATTCTCCTCTTCTCTATTCTCCTCTCCCCCTATTCTCCTCTTCTCTATTCTCTATTCTCCTCTCTTTCTCTCTATTCTCATCTCCTCTTCTCTATTCTCCTCTCCCCTCTTCTCCTCTTCCCTATTCTCCTCTTCTCTATTCTCATCTCCCTATTCTCCTCTTCTCTATTCTCCTCTCCTCTAATCTCCTCTCCCCCTATTCTCCTCTTCCCTATTCTCCTCTCCCTATTCTCCTCTTTTCTATTCTTCTCATTCTCCTCTTCTCTATTCTCCTCTCCTCTATTCCCCTCCTCCTCTATTCTCCTCTCTCTCTCCTCCCTATTCTCCTTTCTCTATTCTCCTCTTCTCTATACTCCTCTTCTCTATTCTCCTCTTCTCTATTCTCATCTCCCTATTCTCCTCTTCTCTATTCTCATCTCCCTATTCTCATCTCCCTATTCTCTCTTCTCTATTCTCATCTCCCCTATTCTCCTCTTCTCTATTCTATTCTCCTCTCCCCTATTCCCCTCTCCTCTATTCTCATCTCCCCTATTCCCTCTTCTCTATTCTCTCTTCTCTATTCTCCTCTTCTCTATTCTCCTCTCCTCTATTCTCCTCTTCTCTATTCTCCTCTCCTCTATTCTCCTCTTCTCTATTCTCATCTCCCCTATTCTCACTCTTCTCTATTCTCATCTCCCCTATTCTCCTCTTCTCTATTCTCCTCTCCCCTATTCTCCTCTTCCCTATTCTCCTTCTCTATTCTCCTCTCCCCTATTCTCCTCTTCTCTATTCTCCTCTCCCTTCTCTATTCTCCTCTCCCCTATTCTCCTCTTCTCTATTCTCCCTCTCCCTATTCTCCTCTTCTCTATTCTCATCTCCCCTATTCTCCTCTTCTCTATTCTCATCTCCCCTCTTCTCTATTCTCCTCTTCCCTATTCTCCTCTTCTCTATTCTCCTCTTCTCTATTCTCCTCTTCTCTATTCTCCTCTTCTCTATTCTCATCTCCCTATTCTCCTCTTCTCTATTCTCCTCTCCCCTATTCTCCTCTCCCCTATTCTCCTCTTCTCTATTCTCCTCTTCTCCTCTATTCTCCTCTCTCTATTCTCATCTCCCCTATTCTCCTCTTCTCTATTCTCCTCTCCCTATTCTCATCTCCCTATTCTCTCTTCTCTATTCTCCTCTATTCTCCTCTTCTCTATTCTCCTCTTCCCTATTCTCCTCTTCTCTATTCTCCTCTTCTCTTCTCTATTCTCCTCTTCTCTATTCTCCTCTCCTCTATTCTCATCTTCTCTATTCCCTCTTCTCTATTCTCCTCTTCTCTATTCTCCTCTCCCCTATTCTCATCTTCTCTATTCTCCTCTTCTCTATTCTCCTCTTCTCATTCTCCTCCCCTCTTCTCCTCTTCTCTATTCTCCTCTTCTCTATTCTCATCTCCCCCTATTCTCCTCTTCTCTATTCTCCTCTTCTCCTTCTCCTCTTCTCTATTCTCCTCTTCTCTATTCTCCTCTCCCCTCCTCTTCTCTATTCTCTTCTCTATTCCCTATTCTCCTCTTCTCTCTCTATTCTCCTTTCTCTATTCTCCTCTTCTCTATTCTCCTCTTCTCTATTCTCCTCTTCTCTATTCTCCTCTTCTCCCTTCTTCTCCCCTCTTCTCCTCTTCTCCTATTCTCCTCTTCTCTATTCTCATCTCCCCTATTCTCCTCTTCTCTATTCTCTCTTCTCTATTCTCCTCTTCCCTATTCTCCTCTTCATCTCCTCTCCCCTATTCTCCTCTTCTCTATTCTCATCTCTCCCCTATTCCCCTCCTTCCCTATTCTCCTCTCCCCTATTCTCATCTCCCTATTCTCTCTTCTCTATTCTCATCTCCCCTATTCTCCTCTTCTCTATTCTCCTCTTCTCTATTCTCCTCTTCTATTCTCATCTCCTCATTCTCATCTCCCCTATTCTCCTCTTCTCTATTCTCCTCTCCCCTATTCTCCTCTTCTATTCTCATCTCCCCTATTCTCCTCTTCTCTATTCTCCTCTCCCCTATTCTCCTCTTCTCTATTCTCATCTCCCCTATTCTCCTCTCCCCTATTCTTCTTCTCTCTCTATTCTCCTCTTCTCATCTCCTATTCTCCTCTTCTCTATTCTCCTCTCCCTATTCTCCTCTTCTCTATACTATTCTCCTCTTCTCTATTCTCATCTCCCCTATTCTCCTCTTCTCTATTCTCATCTCCCCTATTCTCTCTTCTCTATTCTCCTTTCTCTATTCTCCTCTTCTCTATTCTCCTCTTCTCTATTCTCCTCTCCCCTATTCTCCTCTTCTCTATTCTCCTCTCCCCTATTCTCCTCTTCTCTATTCTCTCTTCTCATTCTCCTCTTCTCTATTCTCCTCTTCTCTATTCTCCTCTTCTCTATTCTCCTCTTCTATTCTCCTCTTCTCTATTCTCCTCTCCCCTATTCTCCTCTTCTCTATTCTCCTCTTCCCTATTCTCCTCTTCTCTATTCTCCTCTCCCCTATTCTCATCTTCTCTATTCTCCTCTCCCCTATTCTCATCTCCCCTATTCTCCTCTTCTCTATTCTCCTCTCCCCTATTCTCCTCTTCTCTATTCTCATCTCCTATTCTCCTCTTCTCTATTCTCCTCTTCTCTATTCTCCTCTTCTCTATTCTCATCTCCCTCTATTCTCCTCTTCTCTATTCTCCTCTCCCCTATTCTCCTCTTCTCTATTCTCCTCTCCCCTATTCTCCTCTCCCCTATTCTCCTCTTCTCTATTCTCCTCTTCTCTATTCTCCTCTTCTCTATTCTCCTCTCCCCTATTCTCCTCTTCTCTATTCTCCTCTTCCCTATTCTCCTCTTCTCTATTCTCCTCTTCTCTATTCTCCTCTTCCCTATTCTCCTCTCCCTATTCTCCTCTTCTCTATTCTCCTCTCCCCTATTCTCCTCTTCTCTATTCTCCTCTATTCCCTATTCTCTATTCTCTTCTCTATTCTCCTCTTCCTATTCTCCTCTTCTCTATTCTCCTCTCCTCCTTCTATTCTCCTCTCCCTATTCTCATCTTCTCTATTCTCCTCTTCTCTATTCTCCTCTTCTCTATTCTCCTCTTCTCTATTCTCCTCTTCTCTATTCTCCTCTTCTCTATTCTCCTCTTCTCTATTCTCCTCTTCTCTATTCTCCTCTCCTCTATTCTCCTCTTCTTCTCTATTCTCCTCTTCTCTATTCTCCTCTCCCTCTATTCTCCTCTTCTCTATTCTCCTCTTCTCTATTCTCCTCTTCTCTATTCTCCTCTTCTCTATTCTCCTCTCCCTCTCCCTCTATTCTCCTCTCCTCTATTCTCCTCTATTCTCCTCTTCTCTATTCTCCTCTTCTCTATTCTCCTCTCCCCTATTCTCCTCTCTCTCTATTCTCCTCTTCTCTATTCTCCTCTTCTCTATTCTCCTCTCTATTCTCCTCTTCTCTATTCTCCTCTCCCCTATTCTCCTCTTCTCTATTCTCCTCTTCTCTATTCTCATCTCCCTATTCTCCTCTTCTCTATTCTCCTCTTCTCTATTCTCCTCTCCCTATTCTCCTCTTCTCTATTCCCCTCCCTATTCTCCTCTTCTCTATTCTCATCTCCCCCTATTCTCCTCTTCTCTATTCTCCTCTCCCTATTCTCCTCTTCTCTATTCTCCTCTTCTCTATTCTCATCTCCCTATTCTCCTCTTCTCTATTCTCCTCTCTCTATTCTCCTCTTCTCTATTCTCCTCTTCTCTATTCTCATCTCCCTATTCTCCTCTTCTCTATTCTCCTCTCCCCTATTCTCCTCTTCTCTATTCTCATCTTCTCTATTCTCCTCTTCTCTATTCTCATCTCCCCTATTCTCCTCTTCTCTATTCTCCCTCTCCCCTATTCTCCTCTTCTCTATTCTCATCTCCCTATTCTCCTCTTCTCTATTCTCCTCTTCTCTATTCTCCTCTTCTCTATTCTCCTCTTCTCTATTCTCCTCTTCTCTATTCTCCTCTTCTCTATTCTCCTCTTCTCTATTCTCCTCTCCCCTATTCTCCTCTTCTCTATTCTCATCTCCCTATTCTCCTCTTCTCTATTCTCCTCTTCCTATTCTCCTCTTCTCTATTCTCCTCTTCTCTATTCTCCCTTCTCTATTCTCCTCTTCTCTATTCTCCTCTTCCCTATTCTCCTCTTCTCTATTCTCCTCTTCTCTATTCTCCTCTTCTCTATTCTCCTCTCCCCTATTCTCCTCTTCTATTCTCATCTCCCTATTCTCCTCTTCTCTATTCTCATCTCCCTATTCTCCTCTTCTCTATTCTCCTCTTCCCTATTCTCCTCTCCCCTATTCTCCTCTTCTCTATTCTCCTCTTCTCTATTCTCCTCTCCCCTATTCTCCTCCTCTATTCTCCTCTTCTCTATTCTCCTCTCCCTATTCTCCTCTCCCCTATTCTCCTCTTCTCTATTCTCCTCTCCCCTATTCTCCTCTTCTCTTCTTCTCCTCTTCTCCTATTCTCCTCTTCTCTCTTCTCTCTATTCTCCTCTTCTCTATTCTCCTCTTCTCTATTCTCCTCTCCCCTATTCTCCTCTTCTCTATTCTCCTCTTCCCTATTCTCCTCTTCTCTATTCTCCTCTTCTCTATTCTCCTCTTCTCTATTCTCCTCTTCTCTATTCTCCTCTCTTCCTATTCTCCTCTTCTCTATTCTCCCTCTCCCCTATTCTCCTCTTCTCTATTCTCCTCCCTCTATTCTCCTCTTCTCTATTCTCCTCTCTCCCTATTCTCCTCTTCTCTATTCTCCTCTTCTCTATCCTCTCCTATTCTCCCCTATTCTCCTCTTCTCTATTCTCCTCTTCTCTATTCTCCTCTTCCCTATTCTCCTCTCCCTATTCTCCTCTTCTCTATTCTCCTCTTCTCTATTCTCCTCTTCCCTATTCTCCTCTCCCCTATTCTCCTCTTCTCTATTCTCCTCTTCTCTATTCTCCTCTCCCCTATTCTCCTCTCCCTATTCTCCTCTTCTCTATTCTCCTCCCCTATTCTCCTCTTCTCCTCTCCTCTATTCTCCTCTCCCTCTATTCTCCCTCTTCTCTATTCTCCTCTTCTCTATTCTCCTCTTCTCTATTCTCCTCTTCTCTATTCTCCTCTTCTCTATTCTCCTCTTCTCTATTCTCATCTCCCCTATTCTCCTCTTCTCTATTCCCTCTCCCCTATTCTCCTCTTCTCTATTCTCATCTCCCTATTCTCCTCTCCCTCTATTCTCCTCTTCTCTATTCTCCTCTTCTCTATTCTCCTCTCCCTATTCTCCTCTTCTCTATTCTCATCTCCCTATTCTCCTCTTCTCTATTCTCCTCTCCCCTATTCTCCTCTTCTATTCTCATCTCCCTATTCTCCTCTTCTCTATTCTCCTCTCCCCTATTCTCCTCTTCTCTATTCTCCTCTCCCCTATTCTCCTCTTCTCTATTCTCCTCTCTCTATTCTCCTCTTCTCTATTCTCCTCTTCTCTATTCTCCTCTCCCTATTCTCCTCTCCCTCTATTCTCCTCTTCTCTATTCTCATCTCCTCTATTCTCCTTTCTCTATTCTCCTCTTCTCTATTCTCCTCTCCCCTATTCTCCTCTCCCCTATTCTCATCTCCCTATTCTCCTCTTCTCTATTCTCATCTCCCCCTATTCTCATCTCCCTATTCTCCTCTTCTCTATTCTCCTCTTCTCTATTCTCCTCTTTCTATTCTCCTCTCCCCTATTCTCCTCTTTCTCTATTCTCATCTCCCTATTCTCCTTCTCTATTCTCCTCTTCTCTATTCTCATCTCCCTATTCTCCTCTTCTCTATTCTCCTCTTCTATTCTCCTCTTCTCTATTCTCCTCTTCTCTATTCTCCTCTCCCTATTCTCCTCTTCTCTATTCTCCTCTTCTCTATTCTCATCTCCCTATTCTCCTCTTCTCTATTCTCCTCTTCTCTATTCTCCTCTTCTCTATTCTCCTCTCCCCTATTCTCCTCTTCTCTATTCTCCTCTTCTCTATTCTCCTCTTCTCTATTCTCCTCTCCCCTATTCTCCTCTTCTCTATTCTCATCTCCCCTATTCTTCTCTTCTCTATTCTCCTCTCCCCTATTCTCCTCTTCTCTATTCTCCTCTCCCCTATTTTACTCTCCTGTATTCTCATCTACTGTATTCTATTATCCTCTCCCCTATTCTCCTCTTCTCTATACTCCTCTCCCCTATATTCATCTTCTCTATTCTCCACTTCCCTCCTTCCCTCCTTTCCTATATTCTCATTTTCTCTCCTCTATTCTCCTTTCCTCTCCTCTATTCTCCTTTTTCTCTCATCTATTCTACTTTCTCTCCCCTAGTCTCTATTCTCTCCCATTTCTCTCCTCTCCTCTTCTCTCCACTTCTCTCCCTAGTCTCCTTGTCTCTCTCATTTTCTCTCCCATATTCTCCTCTCCTCTCCTCTTCTCTCCCTAGTCTCCCTCCTCTCTCTTATTTTCTCTCCCCCTAGTCTCCTCTCCTCTTATTTTCTCACCCCTAGTCTCATCTCCTCTCTTATTTTCTCTCCCCTAGTCTCCTATTCTCTCCTCTTCTCTCCCTAGTCTCCTCTCCTCTCTCTTATTTTCTCTCCCCTAGTCTCCTCTCCTCTCTCTTATTTTCTCTCCCTAGTCTCCTCTCCTCTCTTTATTTTCTCTCCCTAGTCTCCTATTCTCTCTCCCTTTCTCTCCCCTAGTCTCCACTTCTCTCTCCTAGTCTCTTCTTCTCTCCCCTAGTCTCCTCTCCTCTCTCTCATTTTCTCTCCCCTAGTCTCCTCTCCTCTCTCCCTTTCTCTCCCCTAGTCTCCTCTTCTCTCTCCTAGTCTCCTCTTCTCTCTCCTTGTCTCTCCCCCAATCTCCTCTTCTCTCTCCTTTTCTCCCCTAGTCTCCTCTTCCCTCCTCTAGTCTCCTCTTCTCTCCTTTCTCTCCCCTAGTCTCCTCTTCCCTCCCATAGTCTCCTCTTCTCTCTCTTTTTCTCTCCCTAGTCTCATTTTCTCTCCCCTATTCTCCTCTCTTTTTTTCTTTCCACTAGTCTCCTCTCCTCTCTCTTTTCTTTCCTCTGGTCTCCTCTCTTCTCTCCTTTTCTCCCCCTAGTCTCCTCCTCTCCTTTTCTATTCCCTAGTCTCCTCTCCTCTTCTCTCATTTTTCCTCTCTCCTCTTCCTTTCTCCATTATTCTCCCCTCCTTCTCTCTTCAAACAGGTCTAAGGCCAAAGGGTCCTTGTTAATGAGGTTAAAGGTTGACTGTCGTTAACCTCCCTCCTAACACATTCAGAGAAAATGGGAGATTGCTCACTTAAGATCCCTGCTACACTTTTGCACAGGCTAGGTTAGGGTTCAGCCTGGCCCGGGTTCAGCCTGGCCCAAGGTCAGGTTTAGGGGTCAGAGGCTAGAGATTTCTTCTGTAGTGTAGGGTAGGTGTAGGACTGTTGCGGTGATGTCAGTCATGAGTCCTGACCACAGTAAAATTCAACTGGACCGTTGAGTCACGGTGTTCTCCTCTTATGCACTCTGGACATGCTTTGGTAGCACCCAACTTACTAATAATCATCAGGTCCTAAGGACCTGGTACTCAGGGCTCTATTGGCCCTCTATCAGGTCCTAAGGACCTGGTACTCAGGGCTCTATTGTCCCTCCATCAGGTTCTAATGACCTGGTACTCAGGTCTCTATTGTCTCTCCATCAGGTCCTAATGACCTGGTACTCAGGGCTCTATTGTCCCTCCATCAGGTCCTAAGGACCTGGTACTCAGGGCTCTATTGTCTCTCCATCAGGTCCTAATGACCTGGTACTCAGGGCTCTATTGTCCCTCCATCAGGTCCTAATGACCTGGTACTCAGGGCTCTATTGTCCCTCCATCAGGTCCTAAGGACCTGGTACTCAGGGCTCTATTGTCCCTCCATCAGGTCCTAATGACCTGGTACTCAGGGCTCTATTGTCCCTCCATCAGGTCCTAAGGACCTGGTACTCAGGGCTCTATTGTCCCCCCATCAGGTCCTAATGACCTGGTACTCAGGGCTCTATTGTCCCCCCATCAGGTCATAATGACCTGGTACTCAGGGCTCTATTGTCCCTCCATCAGGTCCTAAGGACCTGGTACTCAGGGCTCTATTGTCCCTCCATCAGGTCCTAATGCCCTGGTACTCAGGGCTCTATTGTCCCTCCATCAGGTCCTAAGGACCTGGTAGTCAGGGCTCTATTGTCCCTCCATCAGGTCCTAATGACCTGGTACTCAGGGCTCTATTGTCCCTCCATCAGGTCCTAAGGACCTGGTACTCAGGGCTCTATTGTCCCCCCATCAGGTCCTAATGACCTGGTACTCAGGACTATTGTCCCTTTACCACTCTGGCATCAATGGAAATGCAATCGAAAAAAACATCATCAAAACAGTATCCTGATTGTAAAACTCAGCTCACTTTGATGATTCATTTGAAGACAAAAGTTCAACAGCAGGTTGGAACAGTGTAAAACATGGTAGTTGTGGATGTTGTTTCAAAGTTGAACACAATGAAATGAACAGAGCAATCTAAGGTGATAATTCATTCAAAACATCCATACACATATTAGAGCTTATGCATAGATGCTGCTCTACCTTACCACTGAGCTAGTCTACAGCTAGGGACTGTTCCACAAGATCAACAGTAAGGGCCTTACAGGGAAGTGGGTTATCCTCGAAGTTGACTGTCTACGCTACCTCACCCTGAACCGCATAAAGCCAGCACCTTCTCAGAATTATCTGGGACAGAGTTTCAACCTCGACACACTAACAACTAATGCTAACTCATGATGACCTATTCAGAGGTTAACACCTAATGCTAACTCATGATGACCTATTCAGAGGATAACACCTAATGCTAACTCATGATGACCTATTCAGAGGTTAACACCTAATGCTAACTCATGATGACCTATTCAGAGGTTAACACCTAATGCTAACTCATGATGACATATTCAGAGGTTAACACCTAATGCTAACTCATGATGACCTATTCAGGGGTTAACACCTAATGCTAACTCATGATGACCTATTCAGAGGATAACACCTAATGCTAACTCATGATGACCTATTCAGAATAACACCTAATGCTAACTCATGATGACCTATTCAGAGGTTAACACCTAATGCTAACTCATGATGACCTATTCAGAGGATAACACCTAATGCTAACTCATGATGACCTATTCAGAGGTTAACACCTAATGCTAACTCATGATGACCTATTCAGGGGTTAACACCTAATGCTAACTCATGATGACCTATTCAGAGGATAACACCTAATGCTAACTCATGATGACCTATTCAGAGGATAACACCTAATGCTAACTCATGATGACCTATTCAGAGGTTAACACCTAATGCTAACTCATGATGACCTATTCAGGGGTTAGCTAACTCATGATGACCTATTCAGGGGTTAACACCTAATGAGAGAGAGAGTGAGAGAGTTGAAAACAGCAGTTCTGGTAGCAACCTGAGAGAGAGAGAGAGAGAGAGAGAGAGAGAGAGAGAGAGAGAGAGAGAGAGAGAGAGAGAGAGAGAGAGAGAGAGAGAGAGAGAGAGAGAGAGAGCATACTTAAATTCAAACAGGACCCCGGATAAGACAGGAGAAATACTCCAGATATAACAGACTGACCCTAGCTCCCTGACACAAACTACTGCAGCATAAATAATGGAGGCTGAGACAGGAAGGGTTGGGAGACACTGTGGCCCCATCCGAGGACACCCCCGGACAGGGCAAAAGAGGAAGGATATAACCCCACCCACTTTGCCAAAGCACAGCCCCCACACCACTAGAGGGATATCTTCAACCACCAACTTACCATCCTGAGACAAGGCTGAGTATAGCCCACAAAGATCTCCGCCATGGCACAGCCCAAAGAGGGAGCGCCAACCCGGACAGGAAGATCCCGTCAGAGACTCAACCCACTCAGGTGACGCACCTCTCCTAGGGACGGGATGGAAGAGCACCAGCAAGCCAATGACTCAGCCCCTGTAATAGGGTTAGAGGCAGAGAATCCCAGTGGAAAGAGGGGAACCGGCCAGGCAGAAACAGCAAGGGCGGTTCGTTGCTCCAGAGCCTTTCCGTTCACCTTCCCACTCCTGGGCCAGACTACACTCAATCATATGACCCACTGAAGAGATAAGTCTTCAAAAAATACTTAAAGGTTGAGACTGAGTCTGCGTCTCTGACATGGGTAGGCAGACCATTCCATAAAAATGGATCTCTATAGGAGAAAGTCCTGCCTCCAGCTGTTTGCTTAGAAATTCTAGGGAGAGTAAGGAGGCCTGCGTCTTGTGACCGTAGCGTACGTGTAGGTATGTACGGCAGGACCAAATCAGAAAGATAGGTAGGAGTAAGGGAATGTAATGCTTTGTAGGTTAGCAGTAAAACCTTGAATCAGCCCTTGCCTTGACAGGAAGCCAGTGTAGGGAGGCTAGCACTGGAGTAATATGATCACATTTTTTGGTTCTGGTCAGTATTCTAGCAGCCATGTTTAGCACTAACTGAAGTGTTTTTAGTGCTTTATCCGGGTAGATGGAAAGTAGAGCATTGCAGTATTATTCTAACCTAGAAGTAACAAAAGCATGGATAACATTTTCTTCATAATTTTTGGACAGAAAGTTTCTGATTTTTGCAATGTTACGTAGATGGAAAAAAAGCTGGCTTTGAAACAGTCTTGATATGTTCGTCAAAAGAGAGTTCAGGGTCCAGAGTAACGCCGACGTCCTTCACAGTTTGTTTTGAGACAACACTACAACCATCAAGATTAATTGTCAGATTCAACAAAAAAATATTTTTGTTTCTTGGGACAGACAGCTCGGTGCATTCAACATGTCACTACCTCTCATAAAAAAGTAGTGATGAAGTCAATCTCTCTTCCACTTTCAGCCAGGAGAGATTGACATGCATATTATAAAAAAATTCTGAGCCAATTGCAATTTTCCTAAGTCATTTTTTTGTGTGGCACCTGACCACACGACTGAACAGTAGTCAAGGTGAGACAACACTAGGGCCTGTAGGACCTGCCTTGTTAGTGCTGTTAAGAAGACGGAGCATCACTTTATCATAGACAGACTTCTCCCCATCTGAGCTACTACTGCATCAATATGTTTTGACAATGACAGATTACAATCTAGTGTTACTCCAAGCAGTTTAGTCATCTCAATTTCCACATTATTTATTACAAAAATTAGTTGAGTGAGTGTTTTGTTCCAAATACAATGCTTTAGTTTTAGAAATATTTATCAAGACACAAGGGGGAGGACCAGATGCAGACACAGGAGGCAGATGGTTGGAGTCTTACAATATTTATTAATCCAAAAGGCAAGAGAATGGTTGTGGACAGGCAAAAGGTCAAAACCACTAAGCGCAAACCAGATGGGATGTCATATAGCTGCAGAATGCTTTGGTAGCCATGCTGGTTAAGTGTGCCTTGGATAATGTATTAACATAATCATCTGATTTTGCTTTTTTAACTAGTTTTACACACAGATTTCTCAAATCACCTGAAAGACTGCCAGTCTGGGACCGAGTCTGTGAATCTAGCTTTGGCTCAGGCAGCATCTCTCTTGTGTATGACTTCAGATAGCTCTGGACTTTTAAAGGGAGCATATTTATCTACAATATAATTGAAAACATTTGAGAAGATTTTCAGAACCAACTCTGGTTCAGGTATAGATGCAATACAATCAAAGTCACCAAAATAAAAGGTCACAAAGGCCTGTTCCTTGAAATGTTTAAAATTCCTCTTGTTGTTAAAACGAGGTTTGGATCGAAGTATCCGTATATCCCTGACAATGGGACAGTGGTCACTAATATCCAAAGCAAATACCCCAGAATATTACTCTGGAGTATTTGTAAATATGAGGTCAATCAAAGTGGATTTCGTAGGGTCCATTAAGTTCGGACGAGTAGGCAGCTAGGACACATGTAATCAGCTAGGACACATTTAGATTTGAACAAAAATTCTTTCAACAGTAAGAATCCTGCATTCCCCGTGTAAGATTAAAATCTCCAGCGATTAAATCAGTGAGTTTGTTTAGTACAGATTCCTATAACTTATTTTTAGTTTGAACCCAACTGAAGATTTAAAGCCAACAATTCAATTTGTTTAGGACTGGAGTTTAACAGAGACACAGAAATAATATTATTTGTGTAAATAGCAACACCACCACCTTTGCCTTTCCTATCAGCACTAAACACATTGTAACCATCTATAGCAACCTCAGTGCAGAGGGTTTTGGGCTCCCAAGTGGCACAGCGATCTAAGGCACTGTATCTCAGTGCAAGATATGTCACTACAGTACTTGGTTCAAATCCAGGCTGTATGACATCCGGCCGTGATTGGGAGTCCCATAGGGTGGCGCGTTGTCTGGGTTTGGCTGGAGTAGGCGTCATTATAAATAAGAATTTATTTTTAACTGACTTGCCTAGTTAAATAAAGGCTATGTAAAAAATCTTGACATGATCCATTTTCGGTAATAAACTACAAATATTAAGATGTAAATGTTACGATCAACTAGGAGTGGTGGGTGGAATCAGGTGCAGAGAGCAGGGTTCAGTCTTTCTTTCACATTTATTCCTCAGCGCAACAAAAACAATCACGCCAACACACAGGGCGTATATAAGTTGCCAGTCCTAACAGGACAAAATAGTCCGGAGAATAAATACATGAATAACTCACACCATCAAACACAGAGCAACACAAACAAGCCCGCACAAATACCCAGCGGGCCTAGTGCCCCTTAAATACCCTACAAACAAACCCTAATACAAACAGGTGTCCCCAATTACCCAAAACAAACGGAAAGGGAATCGATGGCAGCTAATAGGCCGGCGACGACGACCGCCGAGCACCGCCCGACGGGGAAGAAGGCACCATCTTCGCAAGGTTCGTGACAGTACCCCCCTGACGCTGCTCCCACAGCGCGCAGACCCCGCCTCGAGGACTGACCCGCAGGTCGCAGGGCGCAGGGCGATCGGGTGGAGGCGTGAAATCCCTCAAGAGGAAGGATCTAAAATGTCCCTCCCCGGCACCCAGCACCTCTCCTCGGGGACCGTACCCCTCCCAGTCCACGAGGTACTGCAGGCCTCACCCGGCGTCTGAGTCCAGAATAGCTCGTACTGTGTACGCCAGGGACCCCTCGTGTCCAGAGGGGGTGGAGGGACCTCCGGTACCTCACTGTCTTGTAGGGGACCAGCTACCACCGGCCTGAGGAGAGACATGAAACGAGGGGTTAATACGATAATAAGAGGGAAGTTGCAATCTATAACACACCTCGTTTATCATCCTCAGGACTTTAAATGGCCCTACACACTGCGGCCCCAGCTTCCGGCAGGGCAGGCGGAGGGGCAGGTTTCGGGTGGAGAGCAGACCCTGTCCCCTGGTGCGAACACCGGGGCCTCGCTGCGGTGGCGGTGAGCGTCTCTCTTCTGCCGTTCACTGGCCTGCCTGAGAGAATCCTGGACTGCCCGCCAGGTCTCTCTAGAGCGCTGTACCCACTCCTCCACCGCAGGAGCCTCGGTCTGACTCTGATGCCCTTGGGAGCCAGGACCGGCTGGGCCCAGTACGCATTCGAATGGCGACATATTCGTGGACGAATGCCGATGAGAGTTCTGGGCTAATTCTGTCCACGGGGACGTACCTCGCCCATTCTCCTGGCGGTCCTGGCAATATGACCTCAGAAACCTGCCCACCTCCTGGTTTACTCTCTCCACCTGCCCATTACTTTCGGGGTGATAACCAGAGGTAAGGCTGACCGAGATCCCAGACGCTCCATAAACGCCTTCCAAACCCGAGACGTGAACTGGGGACCCCGGTCGGAGACGATATCCTCTGGAACCCCATAGTGCCGGAAGACGGGGTAAATAGAACCTCTGCAGTCTGTAGGGCTGTAGGGAGATCAGGCAATGGGAGGAGACGGCAGGACTTAGAGAACCGATCCACAACGAATACCAGAACGGCAGTGTTCCCCTGAGATGGGGAAGACAGTAAGGAAATCTACTGGGAGAGATGGGTCCATAAATTGTGGAACCGGAGGCTGTAACTTCCCTCTAGGAAGGTGCCTAGAGCCTTACTCTGAGCGCATACCGAACAGGGAAGAGACATAGAGCCTACATCCCTAGCTAGGTGGGCCACCAGTATTTCCCTAAGGCGCACTGTCCTGTCAATCCCGGATGACCCGCGGAAGACGGTAGTGTGTCAGGCCACCGAATCAACTTATCACGGACACCAAGCGGTACGTAACTTCTACCAGTCGGGCACTGTGTAGGCGCAGGTTCAACCCTCAATGCCCGCTCGATATGCTGCGTCCACCTCCCATACCACTGGGGCCACCAGCCGAGAGGCTGGAAGGATGGGAGTGGGTTCGATGGACCGGTCGGTGTCATAGAGACGGGACAGTGGGTTCGATGGACCGGTCGGTGTCATAGAGACGGGACAGCGCGTCGGCCTTAGTGTTGAGGGAACCTGGTCTGTAAGAGATCGTAAATCTGAAACGTGTAAAGAACATGGCCCACCTAGCCTGACGCGGATTCAGTCTCCTCGCTGCTCGAATATACTCCAGATTACGGTGGTCAGTCCAGATGAGAAAAGGGTGTTTAGCCCCCTCTAGCCAGTGTCTCCACACCTTCAGGGCTTTTACCATAGCTAGTAACTCCCGGTCCCCCACATCATAGTTCCGCTCCGCCGGACCCAGCTTCTTAGAAAAGAAAGCGCAGGGACGGAGCTTCGGTGGCGTGCCCGAGCGCTGAGACAGCACGGCTCCAACCCCAGCCTCGGACGCATCCACCTCCACTATGAATGCTGAAGAAGGGTCCGGATGCGCCAACACGGGACCCCCAGTGAACAGTGCCTTCAACTGGTTGCAGCTCCTCCCAACTCCATCGGAGTGGGAGTGGGAGAGCTGGAAGGTGGAATTAACAGGACCCTTCTGAACGCCCGCGGGCAGCTAGCAGGTTGTCCAATCGAATAGACATGTCTATAAGTTCATCCAGGGAGAGAGTTGTGTCCCTTCAAGCTAGCTCCCGGCGGACGTCCTCCCGGAGACTACACCGGTAATGGTCCATCAGGGCCCTGTCATTCCTCTCAGCACCAGCAGCTAGGGTCCTAAACTCCAACGCGAAGTCCTGTGCGCTCCTCGTCTCCTGTCTGAGGTGGAACAGTCGCTCACCCGCCGCTTTACCTTCTGGTGGATGGTCGAACACAGCTCGGAAACGGCGGGTGAACTCAAGGTAGTTGTCCCGAGCCGAGTCTGGACTGTTCCAGACCGCGTTAGCCCAGTCCAGGGCCCTGCCCGTTAAACAGGAGACGAGGAGGCTCACACTCTCCTCACCCGAGGGAGCCGGACGCACGGTAGCCAGGTAGAGCTCTAGCTGGAGCAAAAATCCCTGGCACCCAGCCGCCGCTCCATCGTACTCCCTCGGGGGGGAGAGACGCTCCGGACCCAGAGGACGATGTAGGTAGAGTAGGTGGTGTCGGCAGGGGGGGAGCTGGGGTAGACGTCGGTAGACCACTCCTCTCCCATCGTTCCATCCTCTCCATCATCTGGTCCATCGCGGTACCAATCCGATGGAGGACCGCTGTGTGGTGATGGACGTGCTCCTCCATAGTGGGGAGAGGGGTGGTCGCTGCTCCTGCTGATTCCATTTCAGGGGTTACGGGCTTCTGTTATGATCAACTAGGAGTGGTGGGTGGAATCAGGCGCAGAGAGCAGGGTTCAGTCTTTCTTTCACATTTATTCCCCAGCGCAACAAAAACAATCACGCCAACACACAGGGCGTATATAAGTTGCCAGTCCTAACAGGACAAAATAGTCCGGAGAATAAATACATGAATAACTCACACCATCCAAG
>NW_025750078.1:0-15000 GCF_021184085.1 Oncorhynchus gorbuscha | reverse complement strand
TGATATAACACAGTCTACCAGTCTGATATAACACAGTGTGAAGGGGGAACTGTCTACCAGTCTGATATAACACAGTCTACCTGTCTGATATAACACAGTCTACCAGTCTGATATAACACAGTGTGAAGGGGGAACTGTCTACCAGTCTGATATAACACAGTCAGACAGTGTGAGGGAGAACTGTCTACCAGTCTGATATAACACAGTCAGACAGTGTGAGGGGGAACTGTCTACCAGTCTGATATAACACAGTCTACCTGTCTGATATAACACAGTCTACCAGTCTGATATAACACAGTGTGAAGGGGGAACTGTCTACCAGTCTGATATAACACAGTCAGACAGTGTGAAGGGGAACTATCTACCAGTCTGATATAACACAGTCAGACAGTGTGAGGGGGAACTATCTACCAGTCTGATATAACACAGTCAGACAGTGTGAGGGGGAACTGTCTACCAGTCTGATATAACACAGTCAGACAGTGTGAGGGAGAACTATCTACCAGTCTGATATAACACAGTCAGACAGTGTGAGGGGGAACTATCTACCAGTCTGATATAACACAGTGTGAGGGGGAACTATCTACCAGTCTGATATAACACAGTCAGACAGTGTGAGGGGGAACTATCTACCAGTCTGATATAACACAGTGTGAGGGGGAACTATCTACCAGTCTGATATAACACAGTCAGACAGTGTGAGGGGGAACTGTCTACCAGTCTGATATAACACAGTGTGAGGGGGAACTATCTACCAGTCTGATATAACACAGTCAGACAGTGTGAGGGGGAACTATCTACCAGTCTGATATAACACAGTCAGACAGTGTGAGGGGGAGCTGTCTACCAGTCTGATATAACACAGTCAGACAGTGTGAGGGGGAGCTGTCTACCAGTCTGATATAACACAGTCAGACAGTGTGAGAAAACAACATCAGAGTGGTTTTAGAGAGGTGAGATGTGCTACCATCAAGCTATTGTCTACTCAATCCATGTTGAAAGCAGGTCACATAGATCACATTCCGTGTCTATGTACTGTATATTACTGTAAATATTGATCACATTCCTTGTCTATGTACTGTATATTACTGTAAATATGGTTCACATTCCATGTGTATGTACTGTATATTACTGTAAATATTGATCACATTCCGTGTCTATGTACTGTATATTACTGTAAATATTGATCACATTCCGTGTCTATGTACTGTATATTACTGTAAATATTGATCACATTCCTTGTCTATGTATGGTATATTACTGTAAATATGGTTCACATTCCATGTGTATGTACTGTATATTACTGTAAATATTGATCACATTCTGTGTGTATGTACTGTATATTACTGTAAATATTGATCACGGTCCGTGTCTATGTACTGTATATTACTGTAAATATTGATCACATTCCGTGTCTATGTACTGTATATTACTGTAATGATTGATCACATTCTGTGTGTATGTACTGTATATTACTGTAAATATTGATCACATTCCGTGTCAATGTACTGTATATTACTGTAAATATTGATCACATTCCGTGTCTATGTTCTGTATATTACTGTAAATATTGATCACATTCTGTGTGTATGTACTGTATATTACTGTAAATATTGATCACATTCCGTGTCTATGTACTGTATATTACTGTAAATATTGATCACATTCCGTGTCTATGTACTGTATATTACTGTAAATATTGATCACATTCCGTGTCTATGTACTGTATATTACTGTAAAGATTGATCACATTCCGTGTGTATGTACTGTATATTACTGTAAAGATTGATCACATTCCGTGTGTATGATCATATATTATGATACACTGAATGGTAATAATATAAGAACCCATTTTTGACCTCCTGTTTCAGGAAGTGATGTCAATGAGTTCTGCCCCCTATATATAAGACCTTCCTCCCCCCCTTTCTGTTTCAGGAAGTGATGTCACTGAGTTCTGCCCCCTTTATATAGGACCTTTCACCCCCTCTTTCTGTTTCAGGAAGTGATGTCACTGAGTTCTGCCCCCTTTATATAGGACCTTTCACCCCCTCTTTCTGTTTCAGGAAGTGATGTCAGGGTGGAGACATTGTTTATAAATATCACCTGGGAACAGGAGCAGCAGTGTGCAGCGTTTACCCTTCCTGTTTTCCATGAGTCTACAACTCCAGCACCTGAGGAAAGTACCAGGATGTACGTAATGTTCTTTTATACCTGAAACATTTGACCTGGCTTTGTAGCTGTTCTAATGGCCCCTGAAGCTGTGTGTGTCAGGATGGGACTGACAGGAGGAGTTGGCCTCTATACCACACAGCTAGATTCATATATCGTGTACCTGGTTGGTTTATATACAGGTCATCTCTTACCCCGTCCTGCCCCAGTGGTCTCCTGGTTGGTTTATATACAGGTCATCTCTTACCCCGTCCTGCCCCAGTGGTCTCCTGGTTGGTTTATATACAGGTCATCTCTTACCCCATCCTGCCCCAGTGGTCTCCTGGTTGGTTTATATACAGGTCATCTCTTACCCCATCCTGCCCCAGTGGTCTCCTGGTTGGTTTATATACAGGTCATCTCTTACCCCATCCTGCCCCAGTGGTCTTCTATATTATATACCTGGTTGGTTTATATACAGGTCATCTCTTACCCCATCCTGCCCCAGTGGTCTCCTGGTTGGTTAATATACAGGTCATCTCTTACCCCGTCCTGCCCCAGTGGTCTCCTGGTTGGTTTATATACAGGTCATCTCTTACCCCGTCCTGCCCCAGTGGTCTTCTATATTATATACCTGGTTGGTTTATATACAGGTCATCTCTTACCCCGTCCTGCCCCAGTGGTCTCCTGGTTGGTTTATATACAGGTCATCTCTTACCCCGTCCTGCCCCAGTGGTCTCCTGGTTGGTTTATATACAGGTCATCTCTTACCCCGTCCTGCCCCAGTGGTCTTCTATATTATATACCTGGTTGGTTTATATACAGGTCATCTCTTACCCCGTCCTGCCCCAGTGGTCTCCTGGTTGGTTTATATACAGGTCATCTCTTACCCTGTCCTGCCCCAGTGGTCTTCTATATTATATACCTGGTTGGTTAATATACAGGTCATCTCTTACCCCGTCCTGCCCCAGTGGTCTCCTGGTTGGTTTATATACAGGTCATCTCTTACCCCGTCCTGCCCCAGTGGTCTTCTATATTATATACCTGGTTGGTTTATATACAGGTCATCTCTTACCCCGTCCTGCCCCAGTGGTCTCCTGGTTGGTTTATATACAGGTCCCCTCTTACCCCGTCCTGCCCCAGTGGTCTTCTATATTATATACCTGGTTGGTTAATATACAGGTCATCTCTTACCCCGTCCTGCCCCAGTGGTCTCCTGGTTGGTTTATATACAGGTCATCTCTTACCCCGTCCTGCCCCAGTGGTCTTCTATATTATATACCTGGTTGGTTTATATACAGGTCATCTCTTACCCCGTCCTGCCCCAGTGGTCTCCTGGTTGGTTTATATACAGGTCATCTCTTACCTCGTCCTGCCCCAGTGGTCTCCTGGTTGGTTTATATACAGGTCATCTCTTACCTCGTCCTGCCCCAGTGGTCTTCTATATTATATACCTGGTTGGTTTATATACAGGTCATCTCTTACCCCATCCTGCCCCAGTGGTCTCCTGGTTGGTTTATATACAGGTCATCTCTTACCCCGTCCTGCCCCAGTGGTCTCCTGGTTGGTTTATATACAGGTCATCTCTTACCCCGTCCTGCCCCAGTGGTCTTCTATATTATATACCTGGTTGGTTTATATACAGGTCATCTCTTACCCCATCCTGCCCCAGTGGTCTCCTGGTTGGTTTATATACAGGTCATCTCTTACCCCGTCCAGCCCCAGTGGTCTCCTGGTTGGTTTATATACAGGTCATCTCTTACCCCATCCTGCCCCAGTGGTCTCCTGGTTGGTTTATATACAGGTCATCTCTTACCCCGTCCTGCCCCAGTGGTCTTCTATATTATATACCTGGTTGGTTTATATACAGGTCATCTCTTACCCCGTCCTGCCCCAGTGGTCTCCTGGTTGGTTTATATACAGGTCATCTCTTACCCCGTCCTGCCCCAGTGGTCTCCTGGTTGGTTTATATACAGGTCATCTCTTACCCCGTCCTGCCCCAGTGGTCTTCTATATTATATACCTGGTTGGTTTATATACAGGTCATCTCTTACCCCGTCCTGCCCAGTGGTCTCCTGGTTGGTTTATATACAGGTCATCTCTTACCCCGTCCTGCCCCAGTGGTCTTCTATATTATATACCTGGTTGGTTTATATACAGGTCATCTCTTACCCCATCCTGCCCCAGTGGTCTCCTGGTTGGTTTATATACAGGTCATCTCTTACCCCATCCTGCCCCAGTGGTCTCCTGGTTGGTTTATATACAGGTCATCTCTTACCCCGTCCTGCCCCAGTGGTCTTCTATATTATATACCTGGTTGGTTTATATACAGGTCATCTCTTACCCCGTCCTGCCCCAGTGGTCTCCTGGTTGGTTTATATACAGGTCATCTCTTACCCCATCCTGCCCCAGTGGTCTTCTATATTATATACCTGGTTGGTTTATATACAGGTCATCTCTTACCCCGTCCTGCCCCAGTGGTCTTCTATATTATATACCTGGTTGGTTTATATACAGGTCATCTCTTACCCCATCCTGCCCCAGTGGTCTTCTATATTATATACCTGGTTGGTTTATATACAGGTCATCTCTTACCCCGTCCTGCCCCAGTGGTCTTCTATATTATATACCTGGTTGGTTTATATACAGGTCATCTCTTACCCCGTCCTGCCCCAGTGGTCTCCTGGTTGGTTTATATACAGGTCATCTCTTACCCCGTCCTGCCCCAGTGGTCTTCTATATTATATACCTGGTTGGTTTATATACAGGTCATCTCTTACCCCGTCCTGCCCCAGTGGTCTCCTGGTTGGTTTATATACAGGTCATCTCTTACCCCGTCCTGCCCCAGTGGTCTTCTATATTATATACCTGGTTGGTTTATATACAGGTCATCTCTTACCCCATCCTGCCCCAGTGGTCTCCTGGTTGGTTTATATACAGGTCATCTCTTACCTCGTCCTGCCCCAGTGGTCTCCTGGTTGGTTTATATACAGGTCATCTCTTACCCCATCCTGCCCCAGTGGTCTCCTGGTTGGTTTATATACAGGTCATCTCTTACCCCGTCCTGCCCCAGTGGTCTTCTATATTATATACCTGGTTGGTTTATATACAGGTCATCTCTTACCCCATCCTGCCCCAGTGGTCTCCTGGTTGGTTAATATACAGGTCATCTCTTACCCCATCCTGCCCCAGTGGTCTTCTATATTATATACCTGGTTGGTTAATATACAGGTCATCTCTTACCCCATCCTGCCCCAGTGGTCTCCTGGTTGGTTTATATACAGGTCATCTCTTACCCCGTCCTGCCCCAGTGGTCTCCTGGTTGGTTTATATACAGGTCATCTCTTACCCCATCCTGCCCCAGTGGTCTCCTGGTTGGTTTATATACAGGTCATCTCTTACCCCATCCTGCCCCAGTGGTCTCCTGGTTGGTTTATATACAGGTCATCTCTTACCCCGTCCTGCCCCAGTGGTCTTCTATATTATATACCTGGTTGGTTTATATACAGGTCATCTCTTACCCCGTCCTGCCCCAGTGGTCTCCTGGTTGGTTTATATACAGGTCATCTCTTACCCCATCCTGCCCCAGTGGTCTTCTATATTATATACCTGGTTGGTTTATATACAGGTCATCTCTTACCCCGTCCTGCCCCAGTGGTCTCCTGGTTGGTTTATATACAGGTCATCTCTTACCCCATCCTGCCCCAGTGGTCTCCTGGTTGGTTTATATACAGGTCATCTCTTACCCCATCCTGCCCCAGTGGTCTTCTATATTATATACCTGGTTGGTTTATATACAGGTCATCTCTTACCCCGTCCTGCCCCAGTGGTCTCCTGGTTGGTTTATATACAGGTCATCTCTTACCCCGTCCTGCCCCAGTGGTCTCCTGGTTGGTTTATATACAGGTCATCTCTTACCTCGTCCTGCCCCAGTGGTCTCCTGGTTGGTTTATATACAGGTCATCTCTTACCCCGTCCTGCCCCAGTGGTCTCCTGGTTGGTTTATATACAGGTCATCTCTTACCTCGTCCTGCCCCAGTGGTCTCCTGGTTGGTTTATATACAGGTCATCTCTTACCCCGTCCTGCCCCAGTGGTCTTCTATATTATATACCTGGTTGGTTTATATACAGGTCATCTCTTACCCCGTCCTGCCCCAGTGGTCTTCTGGTTGGTTTATATACAGGTCATCTCTTACCTCGTCCTGCCCCAGTGGTCTCCTGGTTGGTTTATATACAGGTCATCTCTTACCCCGTCCTGCCCCAGTGGTCTTCTGTATTATATACCTGGTTGGTTTATATACAGGTCATCTCTTACCCCGTCCTGCCCCAGTGGTCTTCTGGTTGGTTTATATACAGGTCATCTCTTACCCCGTCATGCCCCAGTGGTCTCCTGGTTGGTTTATATACAGGTCATCTCTTACCCCGTCCTGCCCCAGTGGTCTCCTGGTTGGTTTATATACAGGTCATCTCTTACCCCATCCTGCCCCAGTGGTCTTCTATGTTATATACCTGGTTGGTTTATATACAGGTCATCTCTTACCCCGTCCTGCCCCAGTGGTCTCCTGGTTGGTTTATATACAGGTCATCTCTTACCCCGTCCTGCCCCAGTGGTCTTCTATATTATATACCTGGTTGGTTTATATACAGGTCATCTCTTACCCCGTCCTGCCCCAGTGGTCTCCTGGTTGGTTTATATACAGGTCATCTCTTACCCCGTCCTGCCCCAGTGGTCTTCTATATTATATACCTGGTTGGTTTATATACAGGTCATCTCTTACCCCATCCTGCCCCAGTGGTCTCCTGGTTGGTTTATATACAGGTCATCTCTTACCCCATCCTGCCCCAGTGGTCTTCTATATTATATACCTGGTTGGTTTATATACAGGTCATCTCTTACCCCGTCCTGCCCCAGTGGTCTCCTGGTTGGTTTATATACAGGTCATCTCTTACCTCGTCCTGCCCCAGTGGTCTTCTATATTATATACCTGGTTGGTTTATATACAGGTCATCTCTTACCCCGTCCTGCCCCAGTGGTCTCCTGGTTGGTTTATATACAGGTCATCTCTTACCCCGTCCTGCCCCAGTGGTCTTCTATATTATATACCTGGTTGGTTTATATACAGGTCATCTCTTACCCCGTCCTGCCCCAGTGGTCTCCTGGTTGGTTAATATACAGGTCATCTCTTACCCCATCCTGCCCCAGTGGTCTCCTGGTTGGTTTATATACAGGTCATCTCTTACCTCGTCCTGCCCCAGTGGTCTTCTATATTATATACCTGGTTGGTTTATATACAGGTCATCTCTTACCCCGTCCTGCCCCAGTGGTCTCCTGGTTGGTTTATATACAGGTCATCTCTTACCCCGTCCTGCCCCAGTGGTCTTCTATATTATATACCTGGTTGGTTTATATACAGGTCATCTCTTACCTCGTCCTGCCCCAGTGGTCTCCTGGTTGGTTTATATACAGGTCATCTCTTACCCCGTCCTGCCCCAGTGGTCTTCTATATTATATACCTGGTTGGTTTATTGACAGGTCATCTCTTACCCCGTCCTGCCCCAGTGGTCTTCTATATTATATACCTGGTTGGTTTATATACAGGTCATCTCTTACCTCGTCCTGCCCCAGTGGTCTCCTGGTTGGTTTATATACAGGTCATCTCTTACCTCGTCCTGCCCCAGTGGTCTCCTGGTTGGTTTCTATACAGGTCATCTCTTACCCCGTCCTGCCCCAGTGGTCTCCTGGTTGGTTTATATACAGGTCATCTCTTACCCCCATCCTGCCCCAGTGGTCTTCTATATTATATACCTGGTTGGTTTATATACAGGTCATCTCTTACCCCATCCTGCCCCAGTGTTCTCCTGGTTGGTTTATATACAGGTCATCTCTTACCCCGTCCTGCCCCAGTGGTCTCATGGTTGGTTTATATACAGGTCATCTCTTACCCCGTCCTGCCCCAGTGGTCTTCTATATTATATACGTGGTTGGTTTCTATACAGGTCATCTCTTACCCCATCCTGCCCCAGTGGTCTCCTGGTTGGTTTATTTACAGGTCATCTCTTACCCCGTCCTGCCCCAGTGGTCTTCTATATTATATACCTGGTTGGTTAATAGACAGGTCATCTCTTACCCCGTCCTGCCCCAGTGGTCTCCTGGTTGGTTTATATACAGGTCATCTCTTACCCCATCCTGCCCCAGTGGTCTCCTGGTTTATATACAGGTCATCTCTTACCCCATCCTGCCCCAGTGGTCTCCTGGTTGGTTTATATACAGGTCATCTCTTACCCCATCCTGCCCCAGTGGTCTTCTATATTATATACCTGGTTGGTTTATATACAGGTCATCTCTTACCCCGTCCTGCCCCAGTGGTCTCCTGGTTGGTTTATATACAGGTCATCTCTTACCCCGTCCTGCCCCAGTGGTCTTCTATATTATATACCTGGTTGGTTTATATACAGGTCATCTCTTACCCCGTCCTGCCCCAGTGGTCTCCTGGTTGGTTTATATACAGGTCATCTCTTACCCCATCCTGCCACAGTGGTCTTCTATATTATATACCTGGTTGGTTTATATACAGGTCATCTCTTACCCCGTCCTGCCCCAGTGGTCTTCTATATTATATACCTGGTTGGTTTATATACAGGTCATCTCTTACCCTGTCCTGCCCCAGTGGTCTCCTGGTTGGTTTATATACAGGTAATCTCTTACCCCATCCTGCCCCAGTGGTCTTCTATATTATATACCTGGTTGGTTTATATACAGGTCATCTCTTACCCCGTCCTGCCCCAGTGGTCTTCTATATTATATACCTGGTTGGTTTATATACAGGTCATCTCTTACCCCGTCCTGCCCCAGTGGTCTCCTGGTTGGTTTATATACAGGTCATCTCTTACCCCATCCTGCCCCAGTGGTCTTCTATATTATATACCTGGTTGGTTTATATACAGGTCATCTCTTACCCCATCCTGCCCCAGTGGTCTCCTGGTTGGTTTATATACAGGTCATCTCTTACCCCATCCTGCCCCAGTGGTCTCCTGGTTGGTTTATATACAGGTCATCTCTTACCCCATCCTGCCCCAGTGGTCTTCTATATTATATACCTGGTTGGTTTATATACAGGTCATCTCTTACCCCATCCTGCCCCAGTGGTCTCCTGGTTGGTTTATATACAGGTCATCTCTTACCCCGTCCTGCCCCAGTGGTCTTCTATATTATATACCTGGTTGGTTTCTATACAGGTCATCTCTTACCTCGTCCTGCCCCAGTGGTCTCCTGGTTGGTTTATATACAGGTCATCTCTTACCCAGCCCCAGTGGTCTCCTGGTTGGTTTATATACAGGTCATCTCTTACCCCATCCTGCCCCAGTGGTCTCCTGGTTGGTTTATATACAGGTCATCTCTTACCCCATCCTGCCCCAGTGGTCTTCTATATTATATACCTGGTTGGTTTATATACAGGTCATCTCTTACCCCATCCTGCCCCAGTGGTCTCCTGGTTGGTTTATATACAGGTCATCTCTTACCCCATCCTGCCCCAGTGGTCTCCTGGTTGGTTTATATACAGGTCATCTCTCACCCCATCCTGCCCCCTGGTCTCCTGGTTGGTTTATATACAGGTCATCTCTTACCCCGTCCTGCCCCAGTGGTCTTCTATATTATATACCTGGTTGGTTTATATCCAGGTCATCTCTTACCCCATCCTGCACCCCTGCCCTCCCCTGCATCCCCTGCCTCCCCTTCCCTGCCCTCTCCCCTGCATCCCCTTCCCATTCCCTCTCCCCTGCATCCCCTTCCCTCCCCCCTGCATCCCCCTGCCCTCCCCCTTCCCTCTCCCCTCTCCCCCTTCCCCTTCCCTCTCCCCTGCGTCCCCTTCCTCTCCCCTGCATCCCCTTCCCATTCCCTCTCCCCTGCGTCCCCCCATTCCCTCTCCCCTGCGTCCCCCTTCCCTCCCCTCCCCTGCATCCCCTTCCCATTCCCTCTCCCCTGCGTCCCCCTTCCCTCCCCCCTGCATCCCCTTCCCATTCCTCACCCTTGCGTCCCCCTTCCCTTCCCTCCCCTGCATCCCCCTTCCCATTCCCTCATCCCCTTCCGTTGCCCCTTCCCATTCCCTCTCCCCTGCATCCCCCTTCCCATTCCCTCCCCCTGCGTCCCCCTTCCCTCTCCCTCCCCCCCTGCATCCCCTTCCCATTCCCTCTCCCCTGCATCCCCCTTCCTCCCCCTGCATCCCCTTCCCATCCCCCCTCTCCCTGCTTCCCCCTTCCCTCCCCCTGCATCCCCTTCCCATTCCCTCTCCCCTGCGTCCCCATTCCCATTCCCTTCCCTCTCCCCAGCCCTGCATCCATAGATAGGTGTCTGTTTTCACGGTGCTGTGATGCGGGACCAGAGAGGATAGTGTTTCAGAGATGCTATAGTCCTCTTTTTAATCCCATCACAGAGAAAGAGTGGCCAGGGTGCTGGGCTCGGACTAAACCCCCCGCCCCGTGTTTTATCTGCCCTGGAGTTGTCAACAGAGCAGCACGACAGAAATATGATGCCAAGTATTTCAAACTACTGCTAGTTTCTTTGAGAAGATAGTTAAAGCGATCTGTGCATTTGAATAACAGCATAAATACACCTATTTCCCTTTTGCATGTTTTAAAACCCAATGACCACCTGCTGCACATGCTGCCACTGATTTTAACAGATTAGATTATACTGTTTAGAGCGAGCAGGCAGCTCACGAACAAACATGTGGAAACCAGGGAGAATGCAATGAGCCTGCAGATGCAATAAGTGAAAACACATTATCTAACTGGGGATAGCTGGCTAGCCTAATATTACAAAGCATTATCTAACAGACAGAACTGAGACTGACCAGCTACCAACCCCCATCAGACAGACAGACAGACAGACAGACCTGAGACTGGCCAGCTACCAACCCCCATCAGACAGACAGACCTGAGACTGGCCAGCTACCAACCCCTATCAGACAGACACACCTAGGCTGGCCAGCTAACCCCCATCAGACAGACAGACCTGAGACTGGCCAGCTACCAACCCCATCAGACAGACAGACAGACAAACCTGAGACAGCTGGCCTGGCCAGCTACCAACCCCATCAGACAGACAGACCTGAGGCTGGCCAGCTACCAACCCCCATCAGACAGACAGAGAACTGAGGCTGGCCAGCTACCAACCCCCATCAGACAGACAGACAGACAGACAGACAGACAGACAGACAGACAGACAGACAGACAGACAGACAGACAGACAGACAGACAGACAGACAGACAGACAGACAGACAGACAGACAGACAGACAGACAGACAGACAGACAGACAGACAGACAGACAGACAGACAGACCTGAGACTGGCCAGCTACCAACCCCCATCAGACAGACAGACAGACAGACAGACAGACAGACAGACAGACAGACAGACAGACAGACAGACAGACAGACAGACAGACAGACAGACAGACAGACAAACAGACAGACAGACAGACAGACAGACAGACAGACAGACAGACAGACAGACAGACAGACAGACAGACAGACAGACAGACAGACAGACAGACAGACAGACAGACAGACAGACAGTCTGTGAGGCTGCATGGGGTCAGTGATGAGAAAGACAAACAGCATCAGGTGTAGACAGATGATTAAAGTAGCAGAACTAAAGGACTGACAAGGCAGTGGTGTGTTGAGTCTCTCAGCTGGTCCTGGTATTGATCCAGTATTGGTTTGGATTGGTATTGATTACAGGACGATGGCCTCCTGTGGGGCGACTCTACACGACCTCACACTGGGGTCTGCTCACACCTCTCAGAAACAATCAACCCCACGTTATTATGTAACTGCAGTAGTTCATAGAATATACACAATGATACAACTTAGACGTCACATAACCCTAAGCCTAACAATAAACCTAACCTTAAACCTAAGCCTAACCCTAAAACTAAACCTAAACCTAAACCTAACCCTAACCCTAAACCTAAACCTAAACCTAAGCTTAACCTAAACCTAAACCTAAACCTAAACCTAAGCCTAAACCTAAGCCTAAACCTAAGCCTAACCTAGACCTAACCCTAACCCTAAACCTAAACCTAAACCTAAACCTAAACCTAAGCCTAAACCTAACCCTAACCCTAACCCTAACCCTAACCCTAAACCTAAACCTAAGCCTAACCCTAACCCTAACCCTAACCCTAACCCTAAACCTAAACCTAAACCTAACCCTAAACCTAACACTAAACCTAAACCTAACACTAGCACTAACCCTCAGATAACATGGTCATCGTTGTGAATATGAATGAATATTGCACTTGCACTCATCATGAAGGTAAACTGAACACTCTAAGATTCAGTGTACGTATTCAAGAGTCTTGTCATTTTAACGGCTTTTTCTGATGTTAAAGAATCCATAGCAGATCTCCTCCTTTCCTGCGGTCCGAGTCTCCCAGACCTCCTCCTTTCCTGCGGTCCGAGTCTCCCAGACCTCCTCCTTGTCTCTGATCAGAGTCTCCCAGACCTCCTCCTTTTCTCTGATCTGAGTCTCCCAGACCTCCTCCTTTTCTCTGATCTGAGTCTCCCAGACCTCCTCCTTTTATCCAATCCGAGTCTCCCAGATCTCCTCCTTGTCTCTGATCAGAGTCTCCCAGACCTCCTCCTTTTCTCTGATCTGAGTCTCCCAGACCTCCTCCTTTTCTCCAATCCGAGTCTCCCAGACCTCCTCCTTTTCTCTGATCTGAGTCTCCCAGACCTCCTCCTTTTCTCTGATCTGAGTCTCCCAGACCTCCTCCTTTTCTCTGATCCGAGTCTCCCAGACCTCCTCCTTTTCTCTGAGGTCTGAGTCTCCCAGACCTCCTCCTTTTCTGCGGTACGAGTCTCCCAGACCTCCTCCGAGTCTCCCAGACCTCCTCCTTTTCTCTGGTCCGAGTCTCCCAGACCTCCTCCTTTTCTCCAATCTGAGTCTCCCAGACCTCCTCCTTTTCTCCAATCCGAGTCTCCCAGACCTCCTCCTTTCTCCGGGTCGAGTCTCCCAGACCTCCTCCTTTTCTCCGATCCGAGTCTCCCAGACCTCCTCCTTTTCTCTGCGGTCTGAGTCTCCCAGACCTCCTCCTTTTCTCCGATCCGAGTCTCCCAGACCTCCTCCTTTTCTCCGATCCGAGTCTCCCAGACCTCCTCCTTTTCTCTGCGGTCTGAGTCTCCCAGACCTCCTCCTTTTCTGCGGTCCGAGTCTCCCAGACCTCCTCCTTTTCTGCTGTACGAGTCTCCCAGACCTGCTCCTTTTCTGCGATACGAGTCTCCCAGACCTCCTCCTTTTCTGCGGTACGAGTCTCCCAGACCTCCTCCTTTTCTCTGATACGAGTCTCCCAGACCTCCTCCTTTTCTCCGATACGAGTCTCCCAGACCTCCTCCTTTTCTGCGATACGAGTCTCCCAGACCTCCTCCTTTTCCGCGGTACGAGTCTCCCAGACCTCCTCCTTTTCCGCGGTACGAGTCTCCCAGACCTCCTCCTTTTCTGCGGTACGAGTCTCCCAGACCTCCTCCTTTTCTCTGATACGAGTCTCCCAGACCTCCTCCTTTTCTCCGATACGAGTCTCCCAGACCTCCTCCTTTTCTGCGATACGAGTCTCCCAGACCTCCTCCTTTCCTGCGGTCCGAGTCTCCCAGACCTCCTCCTTGTCTCTGATCAGAGTCTCCCAGACCTCCTCCTTTTCTCTGATCTGAGTCTCCCAGACCTCCTCCTTTTCTCTGATCTGAGTCTCCCAGACCTCCTCCTTTTATCCAATCCGAATCTCCCAGATCTCCTCCTTGTCTCTGATCAGAGTCTCCCAGACCTCCTCCTTTTCTCTGATCTGAGTCTCCCAGACCTCCTCCTTTTCTCCAATCCGAGTCTCCCAGACCTCCTCCTTTTCTCTGATCTGAGTCTCCCAGACCTCCTCCTTTTCTCTGATCTGAGTCTCCCAGACCTCCTCCTTTTCTCTGATCCGGGTCTCCCAGACCTCCTCCTTTTCTCTGCGGTCTGAGTCTCCCAGACCTCCTCCTTTTCTGCGGTACGAGTCTCCCAGACCTCCTCCGAGTCTCCCAGACCTCCTCCTTTTCTGCGGTACGAGTCTCCCAGACCTCCTCCTTTTCTCCAATCCGAGTCTCCCAGACCTCGTCCTTTTCTCCAATCCGAGTCTCCCAGACCTCCTCCTTTTCTCCGATCCGAGTCTCCCAGACCTCCTCCTTTTCTCCGATCCGTCTCCCAGACCTCACTCCTTTTCTCTGCGGTCTGGAGTCTCCCAGGACCTCTCCTTTTCTCCGATCGAGTCTCCCAGACCTCCTCCTTTTCTGCGTTACGAGTCTCCCAGACCTCCTCCTTTTCTGCGATACGAGTCTCCCAGACCTCCTCCTTTTCTGCGGTAAGAGTCTCCCAGACCTCCTCCTTTTCTGCTGTACGAGTCTCCCAGACCTGCTCCTTTTCTGCGATACGAGTCTCCCAGACCTCCTCCTTTTCTGCGGTACGAGTCTCCCAGACCTCCTCCTTTTCTCTGATACGAGTCTCCCAGACCTCCTCCTTTTCTCCGATACGAGTCTCCCAGACCTCCTCCTTTTCTGCGATACGAGTCTCCCAGACCTCCTCCTTTTCCGCGGTACGAGTCTCCCAGACCTCCTCCTTTTCCGCGGTACGAGTCTCCCAGACCTCCTCCTTTTCTGCGGTACGAGTCTCCCAGACCTCCTCCTTTTCTCTGATACGAGTCTCCCAGACCTCCTCCTTTTCTCCGATACGAGTCTCCCAGACCTCCTCCTTTTCTGCGATACGAGTCTCCCAGACCTCCTCCTTTTCCGCGGTACGAGTCTCCCAGACCTCCTCCTTTTCCGCGGTAC
>NW_025750077.1:0-20971 GCF_021184085.1 Oncorhynchus gorbuscha | reverse complement strand
CTAGTCTATGTATAGACAGTATCCACCATAACACTAGTCTATGTATAGACAGTATCCCACTGTATGAGCATAACCACTAGTCTATGTATAGACAGTATCCCTATAACCATAACATCCCCTAGTCTATGTATAGACAGTATCCCACCATAACACTAGTCTATGTATAGACAGTATCCCACCATAACCATAACACTAGTCTATGTATAGACAGTATCCCACCATAACCATATAACACTAGTCTATGTATAGACAGTATCCCACCATAACACTAGTCTATGTATAGACAGTATCCCACCATAACACTAGTCTATGTATAGACAGTATCCCACTATAACACTAGTCTATGTATAGACAGTATCCCACTATAACACTAGTCTATGTATAGACAGTATCCCACCATAACACTAGTCTATGTATAGACAGTATCCCACCATAACACTAGTCTATGTATAGACAGTATCCCACCATAACACTCTAGTATCTATAACACTAGTCTATGTATAGACAGTATCCCATATAACACTAGTCTATGTATAGACAGTATCCCACTATAACACTAGTCTATGTATAGACAGTATCCCACCATAACACTAGTCTATGTATAGACAGTATCCCACCACAGTATCAGTATCCACTATAACACACTAGTCTATGTATAGACAGTATCCCACCATAACACTAGTCTATGTATAGACAGTATCCCACCATGTATAACACTAGTCTATGTATAGACAGTATCCCACCATAACACTAGTCTATGTATAGACAGTATCCCACCATAACACCCAGTCTATGTATAGACAGTATCCTATCCCACCATAACACACTAGTCTATGTATAGACAGTATCCCACCATAACACTAGTCTATGTATAGACAGTATCCCACCATAACACTAGTCTAACACTGTCTATAGACAGTATCCCACCATAACACTAGTCTATGTATAGACAGTATCCCACCATAACACTAGTCTATGTATAGACAGTATCCCACCATAACACTAGTCTATGTATATCCCACTATAACACTAGTCTACAGTATCCCACCATAACACTAGTCTATGTATAGACAGTATCCCACCATAACACTAGTCTATGTATAGACAGTATCCCACTATAACACTAGTCTATGTATAGACAGTATCCCACCATAACACTAGTCTATGTATAGACAGTATCCCACCATAACACTAGTCTATGTATAGACAGTATCCCATAACACTAGTCTATGTATAGACAGTATCCCACCATAACACTAGTCTATGTATAGACAGTATCCCACCATAACCATATAACACTAGTCTATGTATAGACAGTATCCCACCATAACACTAGTCTATGTATAGACAGTATCCCACCATAACACTAGTCTATGTATAGACAGTATCCCACCATAACACTAGTCTATGTATAGACAGTATCCCACCATAACACTAGTCTATGTATAGACAGTATCCCACCATAACACTAGTCTATGTATAGACAGTATCCCACCATAACACTAGTCTATGTATAGACAGTATCCCACCATAACACTAGTCTATGTATAGACAGTATCCCACCATAACACTAGTCTATGTAGACAGTATCCCACCATAACACTAGTCTATGTATAGACAGTATCCCACCATAACACTAGTCTATGTATAGACAGTATCCCACTATAACACTAGTCTATGTATAGACAGTATCCCACCATAACACTAGTCTATGTATAGACAGTATCCCACCATAACACTAGTCTATGTATAGACAGTATCCCACCATAACACTAGTCTATGTATAGACAGTATCCCACCATAACACTAGTCTATGTATAGACAGTATCCCACCATAACACTAGTCTATGTATAGACAGTATCCCACCATAACACTAGTCTATGTATAGACAGTATCCCACCATAACACTAGTCTATGTATAGACAGTATCCCACCATAACACTAGTCTATGTATAGACAGTATCCCACCATAACACTAGTCTATGTATAGACAGTATCCCACTATAACACTAGTCTATGTATAGACAGTATCCCACTATAACCATATAACACTAGTCTATGTATAGACAGTATCCCACCATAACACTAGTCTATGTATAGACAGTATCCCACCATAACACTAACATCTAATCCCACCATAACACTAGTCTATGTATAGACAGTATCCCACCATAACACTAGTCTATGTATAGACAGTATCCCACCATAACACTAGTCTATGTATAGACAGTATCCCACTATAACACTAGTCTATGTATAGACAGTATCCCACCATAACACTAGTCTATGTATAGACAGTATCCCACCATAACACTAGTCTATGTATAGACAGTATCCCACCATAACACTAGTCTATGTATAGACAGTATCCCACCATAACACTAGTCTATGTATAGACAGTATCCCACCATAACAGTATCCCACCATAACACTAGTCTATGTATAGACAGTATCCCACCATAACACTAGTCTATGTATAGACAGTATCCCACCATAACACTAGTCTATGTATAGACAGTATCCCACCATAACACTAGTCTATGTATAGACAGTATCCCACCATAACACTAGTCTATGTATAGACAGTATCCCACCATAACACTAGTCTATGTATAGACAGTATCCCACCATAACACTAGTCTATGTATAGACAGTATCCCACTATAACACTAGTCTATGTATAGACAGTATCCCACCATAACCATATAACACTAGTCTATGTATAGACAGTATCCCACCATAACCATAACACTAGTCTATGTATAGACAGTATCCCACCATAACACTAGTCTATGTATAGACAGTATCCCACCATAACACTAGTCTATGTATAGACAGTATCCCACCATAACACTAGTCTATGTATAGACAGTATCCCACCATAACACTAGTCTATGTATAGACAGTATCCCACCATAACACTAGTCTATGTATAGACAGTATCCCACCATAACACTAGTCTATGTATAGACAGTATCCCACCATAACACTAGTCTATGTATAGACAGTATCCCACCATAACACTAGTCTATGTATCAGTATCCCACCATAACACTAGTCTATGTATAGACAGTATCCCACCATAACACTAGTAACACTAGTCTATGTATAGACAGTATCCCACCATAACACTAGTCTATGTATAGACAGTATCCCATAACCATAACACTAGTCTATGTATAGACAGTATCCCACATAACACTATCAGTATCCACCATAACACTAGTCTATGTATAGACAGTATCCCACTATAACACTAGTCTATGTATAGACAGTATCCCACCATAACACTAGTCTATGTATAGACAGTATCCCACCATAACACTAGTCTATGTATAGACAGTATCCCACCATAACACTAGTCTATGTATAGACAGTATCCCACCATAACACTAGTCTATGTATAGACAGTATCCCACCATAACACTATCCCACCTAACACTAGTCTATGTATAGACAGTATCCCACCATAACACAGTATCCCAGTCTATGTATAGACAGTATCCCACCATAACACTAGTCTATGTATAGACAGTATCCCACCATAACACTAGTCTATGTATAGACAGTATCCCACTATAACACTAGTCTATGTATAGACAGTATCCCACCATAACTATGTATAGTCTATGTATAGACAGTATCCCACCATAACACTAGTCTATGTATAGACAGTATCCCACCATAACACTAGTCTATGTATAGACAGTATCCCACCATAACACTAGTCTATGTATAGACAGTATCCCACCATAACACTAGTCTATGTATAGACAGTATCCCACCATAACACTAGTCTATGTATAGACAGTATCCCACCATAACACTAGTCTATGTATAGACAGTATCCCACCATAACACTAGTCTATGTATAGACAGTATCCCACTATAACACTAGTCTATGTATAGACAGTATCCCACCATAACACTAGTCTATGTATAGACAGTATCCCACCATAACACTAGTCTATGTATAGACAGTATCCCACCATAACACTAGTCTATGTATAGACAGTATCCCACCATAACACTAGTCTATGTATAGACAGTATCCCACCATAACACTAGTCTATGTATAGACAGTATCCCACCATAACACTAGTCTATGTATAGACAGTATCCCACCATAACCATAACACTAGTCTATGTATAGACAGTATCCCACCATATAGTCTATGTATAGACAGTATCCCACCATAACACTAGTCTATGTATAGACAGTATCCCACCATAACACTAGTCTATGTATAGACAGTATCCCACCATAACACTAGTCTATGTATAGACAGTATCCCACTATAACACTAGTCTATGTATAGACAGTATCCCACCATAACACTAGTCTATGTATAGACAGTATCCCATAACACTAGTCTATGTATAACAGTATCCCACCATAACACTAGTCTATGTATAGACAGTATCCCACCATAACACTAGTCTATGTATAGACAGTATCCCACCATAACACTAGTCTATGTATAGACAGTATCCCACCATAACACTAGTCTATGTATAGACAGTATCCCACCATAACACTAGTCTATGTATAGACAGTATCCCACCATAACACTAGTCTATGTATAGACAGTATCCCACCTTAACCATATAACACTAGTCTATGTATAGACAGTATCCCACCATAACACTAGTCTATGTATAGACAGTATCCCACCATAACACTAGTCTATGTATAGACAGTATCCCACCATAACACTAGTCTATGTATAGACAGTATCCCACTATAACACTAGTCTATGTATAGACAGTATCCCACCATAACACTAGTCTATGTATAGACAGTATCCCACCATAACACTAGTCTATGTATAGACAGTATCCCACCATAACCATATAACACTAGTCTATGTATAGACAGTATCCCACCATAACACTAGTCTATGTATAGACAGTATCCCACCATATAACACTAGTCTATGTATAGACAGTATCCCACCATAACACTAGTCTATGTATAGACAGTATCCCACCATAACACTAGTCTATGTATAGACAGTATCCCACCATAACACTATCTAACAGTATCCCACCATAACACTAGTCTATGTATAGACAGTATCCCACCATAACACTAGTCTATGTATAGACAGTATCCCACCATAACACTAGTCTATGTATAGACAGTATCCCACCATAACACTAGTCTATGTATAGACAGTATCCCACCATAACACTAGTCTATGTATAGACAGTATCCCACTATAACACTAGTCTATGTATAGACAGTATCCCACTATAACACTAGTCTATGTATAGACAGTATCCCACATAACACTAGTCTATGTATAGACAGTATCCCACCATAACACTAGTCTATGTATAGACAGTATCCCATAACACTAGTCTATGTATAGACAGTATCCCACCATAACACTAGTCTATGTATAGACAGTATCCCACCATAACACTAGTCTATGTATAGACAGTATCCCACCATAACACTAGTCTATGTATAGACAGTATCCCACCATAACACTAGTCTATGTATAGACAGTATCCCACCATAACACTAGTCTATGTATAGACAGTATCCCACCATAACACTAGTCTATGTATACAGTACAGTATAACACTAGTCTATGTATAGACAGTATCCCACATAACACTAGTCTATGTATAGACAGTATCCCACCATAACACTAGTCTATGTATAGACAGTATCCCACCATAACACTAGTCTATGTATAGACAGTATCCCACCATAACACTAGTCTATGTATAGACAGTATCCCACCATAACACTAGTCTATGTATAGACAGTATCCCACCATAACACTAGTCTATGTATAGACAGTATCCCACCATAACACTAGTCTATGTATAGACAGTATCCCACCATAACACTAGTCTATGTATAGACAGTATCCCACCATAACACTAGTCTATGTATAACACTAGTCTATGTATAGACAGTATCCCACCATAACACTAGTCTATGTATAGACAGTATCCCACCATAACACTAGTCAGTATCCCACCATAACACTAGTCTATATAGACAGTATCCCACTATAACACTAGTCTATGTATAGACAGTATCCCACCATAACACTAGTCTATGTATAGACAGTATCCCACCATAACACTAGTCTATGTATAGACAGTATCCCACCATAACACTAGTCTATGTATAGACAGTATCCCACCATAACACTAGTCTATGTATAGACAGTATCCCACCATAACACTAGTCTATGTATAGACAGTATCCCACCATAACACTAGTCTATGTATAGACAGTATCCCACCATAACACTAGTCTATGTATAGACAGTATCCCACCATAACACTAGTCTATGTATAGACAGTATCCCACCATAACACTAGTCTATGTATAGACAGTATCCCACTATAAACATAACACTAGTCTATGTATAGACAGTATCCCACCATAACACTAGTCTATGTATAGACAGTATCCCACCATAACACTAGTCTATGTATAGACAGTATCCCACCATAACACTAGTCTATGTATAGACAGTATCCCACCATAACACTAGTCTATGTATAGACAGTATCCCACCATAACACTAGTCTATGTATAGACAGTATCCCACTATAACACTAGTCTATGTATAGACAGTATCCCACCATAACACTAGTCTATGTATAGACAGTATCCCACCATAACACTAGTCTATGTATAGACAGTATCCCACCATAACACTAGTCTATGTATAGACAGTATCCCACCATAACACTAGTCTATGTATAGACAGTATCCCACCATAACACTAGTCTATGTATAGACAGTATCCCCATAACACATAACACTAGTCTATGTATAGACAGTATCCCACCATAACACTAGTCTATGTATAGACAGTATCCCACCATAACACTAGTCTATGTATAGACAGTATCCCACCATAACACAGTCTATGTATAGACAGTATCCCACCATAACATAACAGTATCCCACTATAACACTAGTCTATGTATAGACAGTATCCCACCATAACACTAGTCTATGTATAGACAGTATCCCACCATAACACTAGTCTATGTATAGACAGTATCCCACCATAACACTAGTCTATGTATAGACAGTATCCCACCATAACCATATAACACTAGTCTATGTATAGACAGTATCCCACCATAACACTAGTCTATGTATAGACAGTATCCCACCATATAACACTAGTCTATGTATAGACAGTATCCCACTATAACACTAGTCTATGTATAGACAGTATCCCACCATAACACTAGTCTATGTATAGACAGTATCCCACCATAACACTAGTCTATGTATAGACAGTATCCCACCATAACACTAGTCTATGTATAGACAGTATCCCACCATAACACTAGTCTATGTAAGACAGTATCCCACCATAACTATCTATGTATAGACAGTATCCCACCATAACACTAGTCTATGTATAGACAGTATCCCACCATAACACTAGTCTATGTATAGACAGTATCCCAGTATAACACTAGTCTATGTATAGACAGTATCCCAATAACACTAGTCTATGTATAGACAGTATCCCACCATAACACTAGTCTATGTATAGACAGTATCCCACCATAACACTAGTCTATGTATAGACAGTATCCCACCATAACACTAGTCTATGTATAGACAGTATCCCACCATAACACTAGTCTATGTATAGACAGTATCCCACTATAACACTAGTCTATGTATAGACAGTATCCCACCATAACACTAGTCTATGTATAGACAGTATCCCACCATAACACTAGTCTATGTATAGACAGTATCCCACCATAACACTAGTCTATGTATAGACAGTATCCCACCATAACACTAGTCTATGTATAGACAGTATCCCACCATAACACTAGTAACACTATCTATAACACTAGTCTATGTATAGACAGTATCCCACCATAACACTAGTCTATGTATAGACAGTATCCCACCATAACACTAGTCTATGTATAGACAGTATCCCACCATAACACTAGTCTATGTATAGACAGTATCCCACCATAACACTAGTCTATGTATAGACAGTATCCCACCATAACACTAGTCTATAGTAACACTAGTCTATGTATAGACAGTATCCCACCATAAACACTAGTCTATGTATAGACAGTATCCCACCATAACACTAACACTAGTCTATGTATAGACAGTATCCCACCATAACACTAGTCTATGTATAGACAGTATCCCACCATAACACTAGTCTATGTATAGACTATGTATAGACAGTATCCCACCATAACACTAGTCTATGTATAGACAGTATCCCACCATAACACTAGTCTATGTATAGACAGTATCCCACCATAACACTAGTCTATGTATAGACAGTATCCCACCATAACACTAGTCTATGTATAGACAGTATCCCACCATAACACTAGTCTATGTATAGACAGTATCCCACTAGTCTATGTATAGACAGTATCCCACCATAACACTAGTCTATGTATAGACAGTATCCCACCATAACACTAGTCTATGTATAGACAGTATCCCACCATAACACTAGTCTATGTATAGACAGTATCCCACCATAACACTAGTCTATGTATAGACAGTATCCCACCATAACACTAGTCTATGTATAGACAGTATCCCACCATAACACTAGTCTATGTATAGACAGTATCCCACTAGTCTATGTATAGACATAACACTAGTCTATGTATAGACAGTATCCCACCATAACACTAGTCTATGTATAGACAGTATCCCACCATAACACTAGTCTATGTATAGACAGTATCCCACCATAACACTAGTCTATGTATAGACAGTATCCCACTATAACACTAGTCTATGTATAGACAGTATCCCACCATAACACTCTATGTATAGTCTATGTATAGACAGTATCCCACCATAACACTAGTCTATGTATAGACAGTATCCCACCATAACACTAGTCTATGTATAGACAGTATCCCACTATAACACTAGTCTATGTATAGACAGTATCCCACCATAACACTAGTCTATGTATAGACAGTATCTAACACTAGTCTATGTATAGACAGTATCCCACCATAACACTAGTCTATGTATAGACAGTATCCCACTAGTCTATAACACCCACCATAACACTAGTCTATGTATAGACAGTATCCCACCATAACACTAGTCTATGTATAGACAGTATCCCACCATAACACTAGTCTATGTATAGACAGTATCCCACCATAACACTAGTCTATGTATAGACAGTATCCCACCATAACACTAGTCTATGTATAGACAGTATCCCACCATAACACTAGTCTATGTATAGACAGTATCCCACCATAACACTAGTCTATGTATAGACAGTATCCCACCATAACACTAGTCTATGTATAGACAGTATCCCACCATAACACTAGTCTATGTATAGACAGTATCCCACTATAACACTAGTCTATGTATAGACAGTATCCCACCATAACACTAGTCTATGTATCCCACCATAGTCTATGTATAGACAGTATCCCATGTATAGAGAGTATCACCATAACACTAGTCTATGTATAGACAGTATCCCACTATATAACACTAGTCTATGTATAGACAGTATCCCACCATAACACTAGTCTATGTATAGACAGTATCCCACCATAACACTAGTCTATGTATAGACAGTATCCCACCATAACACTAGTCTATGTATAGACAGTATCCCACCATAACACTAGTCTATGTATAGACAGTATCCCACCATAACACTAGTCTATGTATAGACAGTATCCCACCATAACACTAGTCTATGTATAGACAGTATCCCACCATAACACTAGTCTATGTATAGACAGTATCCCACCATAACACTAGTCTATGTATAGACAGTATCCCACCATAACACTAGTCTATGTATAGACAGTATCCCACCTATAACAGTATCCCACTATAACACTAGTCTATGTATAGACAGTATCCCACCATAACACTAGTCTATGTATAGACAGTATCCCACCATAACACTAGTCTATGTATAGACAGTATCCCACCATAACACTAGTCTATGTATAGACAGTATCCCACCATAACACTAGTCTATGTAAGACAGTATCCCACCATAACACTAGTCTATGTATAGACAGTATCCCACCATAACACTAGTCTATGTATAGACAGTATCCCACCATAACACTAGTCTATGTATAGACAGTATCCCACCATAACACTAGTCTATGTATAGACAGTATCCCACCATAACACTAGTCTATGTATAGACAGTATCCCACCATAACACTAGTCTAACAGTATCTAGTCTATGTATAGACAGTATCCCACCATAACACTAGTCTATGTATAGACAGTATCCCACCATAACACTAGTCTATGTATAGACAGTATCCCACCATAACACTAGTCTATGTATAGACAGTATCCCACCATAACACTAGTCTATGTAGACAGTATCCCACCATAACACTAGTCTATGTATAGACAGTATCCCACCATAACACTAGTCTATGTATAGACAGTATCCCACCATAACACTAGTCTATGTATAGACAGTATCCCACCATAACACTAGTCTATGTATAGACAGTATCCCACCATAACACTAGTCTATGTATAGACAGTATCCCACCATAACACTAGTCTATGTATAGACAGTATCCCACCATAACACTAGTCTATGTATAGACAGTATCCCACCATAACACTAGTCTATGTATAGACAGTATCCCACCATAACACTAGTCTATGTATAGACAGTATCCCACCATAACACTAGTCTATGTATAGACAGTATCCCATAACACTATAACACTAGTCTATGTATAGACAGTATCCCACCATAACACTAGTCTATGTATAGACAGTATCCCACCATAACACTAGTCTATGTATAGACTAGTCTATGTATAGACAGTATCCCACCATAACACTAGTCTATGTATAGACAGTATCCCACTATAACACTAGTCTATGTATAGACAGTATCCCACCATAACACTAGTCTATGTATAGACAGTATCCCACCATAACACTAGTCTATGTATAGACAGTATCCCACCATAACACTAGTCTATGTATAGACAGTATCCCACCATAACACTAGTCTATGTATGTACCATAACAGTATCCCACCATAACATAACACTAGTCTATGTATAGACAGTATCCCACTATAACACTAGTCTATGTATAGACAGTATCCCACCATAACACTAGTCTATGTATAGACAGTATCCCACCATAACACTAGTCTATGTATGTAGACAGTATCCCACCATAACACTAGTCTATGTATAGACAGTATCCCACCATAACACTAGTCTATGTATAGACAGTATCCCACCATAACACTAGTCTATGTATAGACAGTATCCCACTATAACACTAGTCTATGTATAGACAGTATCCCACCATAACACTAGTCTATGTATAGACAGTATCCCACCATAACACTAGTCTATGTATAGACAGTATCCCACCATAACACTAGTCTATGTATAGACAGTATCCCACCATAACACTAGTCTATGTATAGACAGTATCCCACCATAACACTAGTCTATGTAGTCTATGTATAGACAGTATCCCACCATAACACTAGTCTATGTATAGACAGTATCCCACCATAACACTAGTCTATGTATAGACAGTATCCCACCATAACACTAGTCTATGTATAGACAGTATCCCACCATAACACTAGTCTATGTATAGACAGTATCCCACCATAACACTAGTCTATGTATAGACAGTATCCCACCATAACACTAGTCTATGTATAGACAGTATCCCACCATAACACTAGTCTATGTATAGACAGTATCCCACCATAACACTAGTCTATGTATAGACAGTATCCCACCATAACACTAGTCTATGTATAGACAGTATCCCACCATAACACTAGTCTATGTATAGACAGTATCCCACCATAACACTAGTCTATGTATAGACAGTATCCCACTCTATGTAGTCTATGTATACAGTCTATGTATAGACCCCACCATAACACTAGTCTATGTATAGACAGTATCCCACCATAACACTAGTCTATGTATAGACAGTATCCCACCATAACACTAGTCTATGTATAGACAGTATCCCACCATAACACTAGTCTATGTATAGACAGTATCCCACCATAACACTAGTCTATGTATAGACAGTATCCCACCATAACACTAGTCTATGTATAGACAGTATCCCACCATAACACTAGTCTATGTATAGACAGTATCCCACTAGTCTATGTATAGACAGTATCCCACCAAACACTAGTCTATGTATAGACAGTATCCCACCATAACACTAGTCTATGTATAGACAGTATCCCACCATAACACTAGTCTATGTATAGACAGTATCCCACCATAACACTAGTCTATGTATAGACAGTATCCCACCATAACACTAGTCTATGTATAGACAGTATCCCACCATAACACTAGTCTATGTATAGACAGTATCCCACCATAACACTAGTCTATGTATAGACAGTATCCCACCATAACACTAGTCTATGTATAGACAGTATCCCACCATAACACTAGTCTATGTATAGACAGTATCCCACCATAACACTAGTCTATAACACCACCATAACATAACAGTATCCCACTATAACACTAGTCTATGTATAGACAGTATCCCACCATAACACTAGTCTATGTATAGACAGTATCCCACCATAACACTAGTCTATGTATAGACAGTATCCCACCATAACACTAGTCTATGTATAGACAGTATCCCACCATAACACTAGTCTATGTATAGACAGTATCCCATAACACTAGTCTATAACACTAGTCTATGTATAGACAGTATCCCACTATAACACTAGTCTATGTATAGACAGTATCCCACCATAACACTAGTCTATGTATAGACAGTATCCCACCATAACACTAGTCTATGTATAGACAGTATCCCACCATAACACTAGTCTATGTATAGACAGTATCCCACCATAACACTAGTCTATGTATAGACAGTATCCCATAACCATAAGTATCCCACACTAGTCTATGTATAGACAGTATCCCACCATAACACTAGTCTATGTATAGACAGTATCCCACCATAACACTAGTCTATGTATAGACAGTATCCCACCATAACACTAGTCTATGTATAGACAGTATCCCACCATAACACTAGTCTATGTATAGACAGTATCCCACCATAACACTAGTCTATGTATAGACAGTATCCCACCATAACACTAGTCTATGTATAGACAGTATCCCACCATAACACTAGTCTATGTATAGACAGTATCCCACTATAACACTAGTCTATGTATAGACAGTATCCCACCATAACACTAGTCTATGTATAGACAGTATCCCACCATAACACTAGTCTATGTATAGACAGTATCCCACCATAACACTAGTCTATGTATAGACAGTATCCCACCATAACACTAGTCTATGTATAGACAGTATCCCACCATAACACTAGTCTATGTATAGACAGTATCCCACCATAACACTAGTCTATGTATAGACAGTATCCCACCATAACACTAGTCTATGTATAGACAGTATCCCACTATAACACTAGTCTATGTATAGACAGTATCCCACCATAACACTAGTCTATGTATAGACAGTATCCCACCATAACACTAGTCTATGTATAGACAGTATCCCATCCTAGTCTATGTATAGACAGTATCCCACCATAACACTAGTCTATGTATAGACAGTATCCCACCATAACACTAGTCTATGTATAGACAGTATCCCACCATAACACTAGTCTATGTATAGACAGTATCCCACCATAACACTAGTCTATGTATAGACAGTATCCCACCATAAACACTAGTCTATGTATAGACAGTATCCCACTATAACACTAGTCTATGTATAGACAGTATCCCACCATAACACTAGTCTATGTATAGACAGTATCCCACCATAACACTAGTCTATGTATAGACAGTATCCCACCATAACACTAGTCTATGTATAGACAGTATCCCACCATAACACTAGTCTATGTATAGACAGTATCCCACCATAACACTAGTCTATGTATAGACAGTATCCCACCATAACACTAGTCTATGTATAGACAGTATCCCACCATAACACTAGTCTATGTATAGACAGTATCCCACCATAACACTAGTCTATGTATAGACAGTATCCCACTATAACACTAGTCTATGTATAGACAGTATCCCACCATAACACTAGTCTATGTATAGACAGTATCCCACCATGTAAGACAGTATCTACCATAACACTAGTCTATGTATAGACAGTATCCCACCATAACACTAGTCTATGTATAGACAGTATCCCACCATAACACTAGTCTATGTATAGACAGTATCCCACCATAACACTAGTCTATGTATAGACAGTATCCCACCATAACACTAGTCTATGTATAGACAGTATCCCACCATAACACTAGTCTATGTATAGACAGTATCCCACCATAACCATAACACTAGTCTATGTATAGACAGTATCCCACCATAACACTAGTCTATGTATAGACAGTATCCCACTATAACACTAGTCTATGTATAGACAGTATCCCACCATAACACTAGTCTATGTATAGACAGTATCCCACCATAACACTAGTCTATGTATAGACAGTATCCCACCATAACACTAGTCTATGTATAGACAGTATCCCACCATAACACTAGTCTATGTATAGACAGTATCCCACCATAACACTAGTCTATGTATAGACAGTATCCCACCATAACACTAGTCTATGTATAGACAGTATCCCACCATAACACTAGTCTATGTATAGACAGTATCCCACCATAACACTAGTCTATGTATAGACAGTATCCCACCATAACACTAGTCTATGTATAGACAGTATCCCACCATAACACTAGTCTATGTATAGACAGTATCCCACCATAACACTAGTCTATGTATAGACAGTATCCCACCATAACACTAGTCTATGTATAGACAGTATCCCACCATAACACTAGTCTATGTATAGACAGTATCCCACCATAACACTAGTCTATGTATAGACAGTATCCCACCATAACACTAGTCTATGTATAGACAGTATCCCACCATAACACAGTCTATGTATAGACAGTATCCCACCATAACACTACAGTATAGACAGTATCCCACCATAACACTAGTCTATGTATAGACAGTATCCCACCATAACACTAGTCTATGTATAGACAGTATCCCACCATAACACTAGTCTATGTATAGACAGTATCCCACCATAACACTAGTCTATGTATAGACAGTATCCCACCATAACACTAGTCTATCCCACCTATGTATAGACAGTATCCCATAACACTAGTCTATGTATAGACAGTATCCCACCATAACACTAGTCTATGTATAGACAGTATATAACACTAACACTAGTCTATGTATAGACAGTATCCCACCATAACACTAGTCTATGTATAGACAGTATCCCACCATAACACTAGTCTATGTATAGACAGTATCCCACCATAACACTAGTCTATGTATAGACAGTATCCCACTATAACACACTAGTCTATGTATAGACAGTATCACCATAGTCTATGTATAGACACCATAACACTAGTCTATGTATAGACCATAACACTAGTCTATGTATAGACAGTATCCCACTATAACACTAGTCTATGTATAGACAGTATCCCACCATAACACTAGTCTATGTATAGACAGTATCCCACCATAACACTAGTCTATGTATAGACAGTATCCCACCATAACACTAGTCTATGTATAGACAGTATCCCACCATAACACTAGTCTATGTATAGACAGTATCCCACCATAACACTAGTCTATGTATAGACAGTATCCCACCATAACACTAGTCTATGTATAGACAGTATCCCACCATAACACTAGTCTATGTATAGACAGTATCCCACCATAACACTAGTCTATGTATAACACAGTATCCCACCATAACACTAGTCTATGTATAGACAGTATCCCACCATAACACTAGTCTATGTATAGACAGTATCCCACCATAACACTAGTCTATGTATAGACAGTATCCCACCATAACACTATCTAACAGTATCCCACCATAACACTAGTCTATGTATAGACAGTATCCCACCATAACACTAGTCTATGTATAGACAGTATCCCACCATAACACTAGTCTATGTATAGACAGTATCCCACTAAACACTAGTCTATGTATAGACAGTATCCCACTATAACACTAGTCTATGTATAGACAGTATCCCACCATAACACTAGTCTATGTATAGACAGTATCCCACCATAACACTAGTCTATGTATAGACAGTATCCCACCATAACACTAGTCTATGTATAGACAGTATCCCACCATAACACTAGTCTATGTATAGACAGTATCCCACCATAACACTAGTCTATGTATAGACAGTATCCCACCATAACACTAGTCTATGTATAGACAGTATCCCACCATAACACTAGTCTATGTATAGACAGTATCCCACCATAACACTAGTCTATGTATAGACAGTATCCCACCATAACACTAGTCTATGTATAGACAGTATCCCACCATAACACTAGTCTATGTATAGTATCCCACCATAACACTAGTCTATGTATAGACAGTATCCCATAACACTAGTCTATGTATAGACAGTATCCCACCATAACACTAGTCTATGTATAGACAGTATCCCACCATAACACTAGTCTATGTATAGACAGTATCCCACCATAACACTAGTCTATGTATAGACAGTATCCCACCATAACACTAGTCTATGTATAGACAGTATCCCACCATAACACTAGTCTATGTATAGACAGTATCCCACCATAACACTAGTCTATGTATAGACAGTATCCCACCATAACACTAGTCTATGTATAGACAGTATCCCACCATAACACTAGTCTATGTATAGACAGTATCCCAGTCTATGTATAGACCCAGTATCCCACTATAACACTAGTCTGTATGTATCCCAGATAACACTAGTCTATGTATAGACAGTATCCCACCATAACACTAGTCTATGTATAGACAGTATCCCACCATAACACTAGTCTATGTATAGACAGTATCCCACCATAACACTAGTCTATGTATAGACAGTATCCCACCATAACACTAGTCTATGTATAGACAGTATCCCACCATAACACTAGTCTATGTATAGACAGTATCCCACCATAACACTAGTCTATGTATAGACAGTATCCCACCATAACACTAGTCTATGTATAGACAGTATCCCACCATAACACTAGTCTATGTATAGACAGTATCCCACCATAACACTAGTCTATGTATAGACAGTATCCCACATAACACTAGTCTATGTATAGACAGTATCCCACCATAACACTAGTCTATGTATAGACAGTATCCCACCATAACACTAGTCTATGTATAGACAGTATCCCACCATAACACTAGTCTATGTATAGACAGTATCCCACCATAACACTAGTCTATGTATAGACAGTATCCCACCATAACACTAGTCTATGTATAGACAGTATCCCACCATAACACTAGTCTATGTATAGACAGTATCCCACTATAACACTAGTCTATGTATAGACAGTATCCCACCATAACACTAGTCTATGTATAGACAGTATCCCACCATAACACTAGTCTATGTATAGACAGTATCCCACCATAACAAACCAATTCCTCTTCAGTTAGAAAGAACGTGTTCTATGTGAGAAAATGCTTGATAAACCAGTGTCTCTACCACGGGCCACGGATCCTAAAATAACCTAAAATAACCCCCCCCCCCAGTTGCCCTCAGATACTCAGAACATGATTTGATATTAGGGCTGTCTTGAAAAGCCCAAACAAATCCTTTCTAGTATTTTAGGGGTCTCATTGAAATGGTCTCATTGAAATGATCGTAAGCTTCATAAGAGTTTGATACTCTGATCAATCTTGAGTGGTTTGAGTACGGTACACATTCTTTATGAGCACAAATTCATTTATAAATATATGTAAAGTGACTTCGGAAAGTACTGACACCTTGACTTTTTCCACATTTTGTTACATTACAGCCTTATTCTAAAATGGATTTTTTTTTTTAAATACTCCGCAATCTACACACAATACCCCATAATGACATCACAATACCCCATAATGACATCACAATACCCCATAATGACATCACAATACCCCATAATGACATCACAACACCCCATCATGACATCACAATACCCCATAATGACATCACAATACCCCATAATGACATCACAACTCCCCATAATGACATCACAACACCCCATAATGACATCACAACACCCCATCATGACATCACAATACCCCATAATGACATCACAATACCCCATAATGACATCACAACACCCCATAATGACATCACAATACCCCATAATGACAAAGCCAAAACAAGTTTTTAGAAATGTATTAAAAACAAAACAGAAATTAGCCTTTGCTATGAGGCTCGAAAATGAGCTCAGGTTCCTCCTGTTTCCATTGACCATCCTTGAGATGTTTCGACAACTTGGAGTCCAGCTGTGGTAAATTCAATTGATTGGACATAATTTGGAAAGGCACATATCTGTCTATAAAAAAAGGTCCCACAGTTGCCAGGGCATGTCAGAGCAAAAAACAAGCCATGAGGTCGATGGAATTGTCTGTAAACCTCCGAGACAGGATTGTGTTGAAGCACAGGTCTGGGGAAGGGTAGCAAAAAATGTCAGCAGCATTGAAGGTCCCCAAGGGTCCTCCCATCATTCTTAAAATGGAAGAAGTTTGGAACCACCAAGACTCTTCATAGAGCTGGCAACCCTGCCAAACTGAGAAATCAGGGTAGAAGGGCCTTGGTCTGGGAGGTGACCAAGAACCCGATGGTCACTCTGACAGAGCTCCAGAGTTCCTGTGTGGAGATGGGAGAAGTTTCCAGAAGGACAACTATCTCTGCAGCACTCCACCAATCAGGCCTTTATGGTTGAGTGGCCAGACGGAAGCCACTCCTCAGTTAAGGGAACATGACAGCCGGCTTGGAGTTTGCCAAACAGGCACTTGAAGGACTCTCAGACCGTGAGAAACAAGATTCTCTGGTCTGATGAAACCAAGATTTAACTCTTTGACCTGAATGCCAAGCGTCACTTCTGGAGGAAATCTGGCACCATCCCTACGGTGAAGCATGGTGGTGGCAGCATCATGCTGTGGGGATGTTTTTCAGCAGCATGGCCTGGGAGACTAGTCAGGATCGAGAGAAAGATGAACGGAGCAAAGTACACAGAGATCCTTGATAAAAACCTGCTCCAGAGTGCTCAGGACGCTCAGACTGGGGCGAAGGTTCACCTTCCAACAGGACAACGACCCTAAGCACACAGCCAAGATAATACAGGAGTGGCTTCGGGACAAGTCTCTAAATGTCCTTGAGGGGCCCAGCCGGAGCCCGGACTTGAACCCGATCAAACATCTCTGGAGAGACCTGAAAATAGCTGTGCAGCGATGCAACAGGACGGCAGGGTAGCCTAGTGGTTAGAGCGTTGGACTAGTAACCGAAAGGTTGCAAGTTCGAATCCCCGAGCTGACAAGGTACAAATCTGTCATTCTGACCCTGAACAGGCGGTTAACCCACTGTTCCTAGGCCGTCATTGAAAATAAGAATTTGTTCTTAACTGACTTGCCTAGTAAAATAAAGGTTAAAAAAACCAAACAGAGCTTGAGAGGATCTGCAGAGAAGAATGGGAGAAACTTCCACTTTTAATACGGTATGACTAATTGCATAAAAACTGTGGATAGAAACGTGAGGCCGGCAAGTACTGTTTCATGAAAATAACTCCAAATGCGCACATCATGTGCATATCTGGCGCAGGTGGCTGTGACACCTCTGGACTCTAATTGGCCTCAGTCTGTACAATGTTTTACAGTTTTGGGGCAATAATTATAGAATTCAAATTCAACGACATTCTCTGATTCTATGACCATTAAAAGAGATACTTTTTAGCCAGTAGTTCTGAAAGTAACGCTCACTAGCCAATAGTGGTTCTCGATAAAATTGCGTACTACGTCACATCGGAACAGATATGTCATTACTCTCTCTCCACTCTGCATCTTGATTCGTTATCACTCAAAATGGCGAGGGGCTGAAGCTCATTGGCTAGAAATCAAATTGCTAGGGGGCTAGCCCATGTGGGAGGGGGGGAGGAGGTGGAATGGAGCAGCACAGCTTCCAGAAATACTGTTGCTTTCAAACTCGGGATTCCGTGGCTAATTGAGGTAAGACAGTAATTCTTGCGCATAGATTATGCATGTATGAACTACACATTGTCACATCCTGCCCAAAGCTGGAGGTTTCAAAAATACTTACTAGTAGCCAAAGTTCTGGAGCCTGTCTAACTGTTCTATTTGAATTCTGTTTGATTCTACGCGGATTCTATTTGAATTCTGTTTGATTCTACGCGCATTCTATTTGAATTCTGTTTGATTCTACGCGCATTCTATTTGAATTCTGTTTGATTCTACGCGCATTCTATTTGAATTCTGTTTGATTCTACGCGCATTCTATTTGAATTCTGTTTGATTCTACGCGCATTCTATTTGAGTTCTGTTTGATTCTACGCGCATTCTATTTTAAATTCTGTTTGATTCTACGCGCATTCTATTTGAATTCTGTTTGATTCTACGCGCATTCTATTTGAATTCTGTTTGATTCTACGCGCATTCTATTTGAATTCTGTTTGATTCTACGCGCATTCTATTTGAATTCTGTTTGATTCTACGTGCATTCTATTTGAAATTTTGTTTGATTCTACACGCATTCTATTTGAAATTCTGTTTGATTCTACGCGCATTCTATTTGAAATTCTATTTGATTTTATGTGGATTCTGTTAACTACTGAATGGGGGCCAATATTATTCACTAAGCTGGAAAGATATCCTGAAGATTTGCAGATATCCCGCGCGGACAAAATTTCAACAGACAATAAAGATATTGTATTTATTAAGAAGGCGTACAATAACATCGGTCAAGCACTTTTGGGAAGGAGAAAGTCTGAATATACCTTTTTTTAAATTTTTAAATCTGACTAATT